>NC_052500.1:6360109-6567118 GCF_016617805.1 Bactrocera tryoni
TTCAAATTTTATTTTTTTATACTTAGCAATCAGAAATTCTTATCTGTGATAGAGTTACCAATTTTTGTCATCGTTTATTTTTATTTCTATTATTCGATCATAATCTAATATTTTTAATGTTTTTCAATAAATTCTAAATTTTATTATCTTTGTTTTAGATTTTTAATATTTTTTTTTTAATTTTGTAACAATTTTCGTTTTTTGTAATTTTTTTTTATTTTTCCGTTTCATTTTTATATACATGCATACATATGTATATGTATATGTGGATTCTTTATTTGTTTTTTTTTTAATTATGTATTTTTTTATTTTTTTTTATAATTTATGTTTTCATTATAATTTATTTATTTATTATTCTTTTTTCAATTCTTAATAATTAATTTAAAATATATTTTTTTAATTTTTGATTTAAACATTTTAACCATATTTTTAATTTCGTCATATTTTTGGCTTTTTAATTGTTTTAGCTTTTTATTTATTTATAATTTTTTAAATGTATTTACTATTTTTAATTTAATAAAAATTTATATTTTTATTGTTTTGTATATTTTTTTAAATTTTTGTATATGTATATATACAAGACATATATATTTTTTAATTCATATATTTTTATATATATTTGTTAATTTTTTTATATAATTTATTTTTTATATTTTTTTATTGCTTTGTATATTTTTTAAATTTTTTTCATACATACATATTTTTTAATTCATGTATTTTTTTATATATGTACATACATACATATTTGTTAATTTTTGAATTTATTTTTTTTTTAATTTTAGTTTTTAAGCCTTTTGGAAATTTTTGGGGGTTGAAAATTTTTCCAAATGTATTTTTTTTATTCCTGTTTTTTTTTAGTTAAGAAATGTTTTATTTATTTTGACCACAATTTATTATTTTTTATTTTTAATAATATGCATATCATTTATTTTCATAATTTATAATTTTTTTTTGATTAAAAATTTATTTTGTATAATTTTTTTTCAAATTTCCCAAACCCCTTCCAAACTTCTAAGAATAAAAAATAAAATGCACAGGACTTATTGCTATTGCAGAGCATCCTTTAATTTTGTCTTTATTTACTTTCATTATTTTTGTTTTATTTAATCTTCTTGCACTTGTACTTATTTATATGTACAATATTTAGATGAGAATGTGTTTCGTTTGTGTTTACATTATTCATTACTTATCTGCCTACGTTCGTAAATTGGTTTTTACTGCAGTTCTCTCTTACATTTTGTCTTATGAATAATTTACGATTTTACACTTATGCAAATTGTTTTTGTTTAATTTTCTTCATTTTCCACGCTCCCATTTAATTATTTGTTTTTGTTGTATTTTTTGCCGTTTTCAGCATTTACTTTTGGTTATGAAGTTATTTTATGCCTTTGTTTTTGTTTTTGCTTTGTATCTTGACTTTATTGAAATTTGTGTTGCTTCATACATATTTATATATATATACTTATAGTCATAATAATAATGTTTTTGTTTTTGTTTTTTCTATGTATGTATAAGTACTTGTTATGCTTACGAACTATACGTATTTTCTCAGTCAATGATATTCAATGTTCAAATACCTAAGTAAATTAAAAATTCTCTCACACGCTGGTCACGCGCACGTCGTCTCTATGTTTGTATGTATGTATGTATATACATGAATTTGCATATTTTTTAGTATTTTTATGTTTTTTTTTATTTATTTTGTAATTTTTTTTTATTTATTTCATGAATCAACATGTCTGCTGACCTTCGTGCGTCACTGTCGTCGCTGTACACCGATGACCACTTACGGCTGTGCGCATACATACATACTCGTACATATTTTACATATGTATATGTGTGCATGTACGCTTACTTTTCGCTGTTACTGTAAAATTTGCTGTTTTCTTGCATAAATTTATATTTTTCCACAGTTTTGGGGCTCGCTTCATTTGTTTTTGTTTTTTTTACCTCTGTTGATACGTTGTTTGTATGTATGTATGTGTATGTATGTTTGTATAAATTCAGATGCATTTCTTGGTTAAGGTGTATGTTTGTTGTTGTAATTTTTAGCATTTAAAATTTATTTTTATTTTCTTTTAAGCGGTTTACGGGGTGGGGTGGTTGAGCTTTGTATGTATTAGTAGCGGTAGTTGTAAATTCTTTTTGCCTTAATATTCGTAAACTTAATAATTTAGCGTTTTATTTTGCTATATTCCAGCAATGTTGTAATAAATCAGTGATCATTTCATATCATATTTATTTTTTCCATTTTTTCGAAATTATTTTTTTTACATAAATAGACGCTTGCATACATATATTTTTGTTTTATATGAAATTATTGATTTTCTGCTGCTTTTTTGTTGCATAAACAGTTATAAAACATAATAAATATTTATTTTTTTGAACATTGACACATTTTTTATTGCTAATTACACAATTTATTGGTTAAAAATTTTTTTTTCAATTAATTTATTTAAAAAAAAATGATAATAAAAATTACAGTAAAAACAGAGAGCATTGCACAATTTATTTGAAATGTACGATCACGTGATTAAAATACACTTTTTCGGCACAGAATTTAGGCATAGAAAGTCTCTTCGCTGCAAAGAGCGTCCTTGAAATAATTTATAAAAATAACAGAAATATTTTTTTCTAAAAAAACTCGATACAAAAATTGCCAGTGACCAAAATATAGGCTTCTCGAATACTTAAACTTTGAGCGAAAGCTCAAGCGTTGGGCATCTCTGTGATGTCGGTGCGGGGAATTTTGCAAAAAGATCTTGGTCTACAGCCTTATATGATCAAATCGCCGCCAGAACTGAAGCTGCTTGACCACCAGAATCGTCGTATGTTCGTGAATTGTACTGAGCAACAACCTGAAAATGATTTGAATATTCATCGAAAAATCATCTTTAGCGGTGAGGCTCATTTCTGGCTGAATAGCTTCGTCAAGAAGCAGAATATGCGTTACATTGGTCAATTCACATGTACTCCATGAGTCGCCAATGCATTCCGAAAAAAATACGGTTTGGTACCGTTTATTGGCCTGCAGCGACATTGGGCCGTACTTCTTCCGTGATGATCAAGACCGGTACGTTACTGTGAATGTGGATCGCTACCGCTCAATGATAACCGAATGTTTTTAGCCCGAATTGGATGATATGGACTTGGAAAATATGTGGTTCCAACGCCAACACCACAAGCCACATCGAATGTCACAATCGATGTATTGAAAAGCAAGTTTGGTGACCTTGTTATCTCACGAAATGATCCAGTCAATTGGTCTGTCGTGTGATTTGACGCCGTTAGACTATTACTATTCTTATGCTTTGCAAGTAAAACGTGAAAGAGGGCGTGGCAAATCAAACTACAATGTCGTAATAACTTTGGATGAATCAATATTTAATACAATAATAATCGAAAAGCAAAATTTATAAAAAAAAAATAAAATTGTCGTTTTGGCTTTTAAGTAATTAAAAGTATTCGATATGAAAAATATAATTATTAAATTTTAAATTTCTAATCTTCGACTTACAAAATGCTCGCCAAAATCTATTTATTTGTAGCTTAGTATTTTTGAGTTGCAAACAGTTATTCGTTGCTGTAAAACATGAATTTATATTGTTTGATACAATGATTTCTATATCTTTCCAGACTTGCTTATGCTGTTCTTTTTTTAATTTTCAGAGTTACTTAATTTAATATAAGTACATACATAGTTTGGTTTATTGTTCGAGCAATTCAAATCTTAAAGAGTAAACGATTATCCAGTGTATTAAATTTATTTATTTTTTATTTTGTAAGTAACTGATTGCTATTTTACTTTTATTTTTTTCATAGGACATTGATAATTTCGGTTAAAAATTTTAGTAGGAGCACATTTGTAGTAAATACAACTCTGTTACTCTAATTAGAACACTTTTTTTATTTTATTTCTTGAGAAAGGCAAACTACTTTGGTCTAAACTTTATTTTAATTCGGCGATGATTTTAAAAAATATCAATAAAAGTTGTTATCGATATCGATAAATTGTCGGTTTATTTTCGAAGGACCAATTTTTTGAATTCATACGACTTTAGTAAGAAATATGGTTTACAGATTATTTATTTCGAAAGATATCGATAAATTATCGGTTTTATCGATATATCAACCACTACCAAATTTTTTAATTCATGTGATATTTGTAAGGAATATGTCTTACATATTATTGATATCGAAAGATATCGATATGTTATCGATAAACCAATTTTTTTAATTATTCGACATTCGTAAAAAATATTAATTATTGAAAGCGAAAAGTAGGATTATCGATATTCAAATATATAGACAATAGTAAAAATTACGAATTATGTACTACTGATAGCGAAAGGTAGAATTATCGAACGATATCGATAAATTATCCTTTTTTATCGATGGATAAAATTTTTAATTCATACTACAATAGCAAGAAATTTGATTTACAAATTATTGATATCGGTTTTTATCGATATACCAAATTTTTTCATTCGTATGACATTAGTACGAATTATGAGTTATTAAAAAGGTAGAATTATCGATATTCAATCATTTAGACATTAGAAACCGATTATTTATTTCATTGAATTCTCAAGATGATAAAAAAATGTATATCGATTTTAAATTATTGCTATCGAAATGTACATTATCTTTTTTTTATCGATATAGTATTTTTGTTACTCTTACGACAGTGGAAAAAATATGGGTTACAAATTATCAATTTCGAAGAATAAGATTATTGATATTTAATAATTTAAAAAAATTCAAAAATGAAGTTTTGTGGTTTTATATCCCCTAATAATGGAACTCTCAACTTATTAATTTAAAATTATTGATGATATTTCTAAGCGCAAAAATTTTGTTACTCGTATATCGATTACACCCGCTGGTAAGGAAAAAATCGTTTTTCAATGTTTTGTAACAGTTTTCATCGGTTAAATATCGATAATTGATTGTTTTTGTATATCGATATCGATAATTGGTAATTTTTGTAAAGAAATAATTTCGATAACTGATCGATTTTGTAAACAATAAATTCATTAAAAAGGAAAATTAAAAATGTTGGTGTTGTAATCGAAATATATCGATGATTGATCTTTTTCGTAAAAAATATCGATTTCGATAATTGATCTTTTTCGTAAACGATATCGATAACTGTTAGATTTTATAACAAAAAATTTATTATTTTAGTTTAATTTATTTTAATAAGCGCTAATTAGCACAACAGAGTTGCATTCACCTGTTTCACTGTATGCTAAGTATTAGGTTTGCGTTTTCAGTATAATATTTTGGAATTTTTTTTGGTTTGCTGCTAAGTTTTTACTTTTGTTATTGTTAAATGCCTGCATATTTACTAAACTAATAGGATTTTTTGCTGTTCATATATATTTTTAATGCTATTTTTCGCGACTTTTGTTGTTGGAAAAAAAATATTTTCTGTATTTGTAGTTGGTCTATATCAGTTTGCCTATATGATTGCGTGTGTGTGTATGTATGTGTGATTTTTACTTTTATGTGGGCTGTTTTCGCTGTCTTGAGATGCTAGTCTATTTCTGGCTGCAATTTGCTTAGGTTCGTTTACTGCGTTATTTACTGTAAAAAATTGTACAAAGTCCTTGTGGGCTTCTTTATTGTTGTTTTTATTTTTTTTTGTATTTTTTGTTTATTGTTGTTTTTCTATGAATTATTATTAATTATTTTTTGCTCACCTGTTTGCTTTTATGGTTTTTATAAATATTTTTAATTTATTTCGCTGCTTTCGTTTGCTTTGCTTTTTGTTTTTGTTTTTTACTTTTGCTTTTCGCTCTTGCTCTCTCCCGCTTTGACTCATTTTACATACATATTACTGCGCTATGAGACGTTGTAAGACAATTGCCATTCATGCTTTGTATGCCATTTATTAAAATACATTGAGTTTTTGTTGCTAAATTGTTATTGTTGTTTTAGGGTTTTTTGTTTCTGTATATGTAACTGCAGTTTTTGTTGTAGTATTTTTTATTTTTATTTTGAAATTTTTTTTGTAAGTATTTTTTTTCTTGTTTTATTTATTATTTGCGTCAGTTATTTTTTAGCTTGAGTTGTTTGTTTGTTTGTATGTGTGTTTATTTTTATTTTTTCTAGTTTTTTACTGCTTACTTTTAGTTTTGCTTGTTGTTTTCTTCCGATTTTTGCATATTTTTCGGTATGCTATTTTTATCGCTATTATGTTTTTTTACAGCACAAATACAATATTTACAAATTGTTTTTGTTTTTTTTGTTGTTTTTATATTTTTGCCTTTTTACTTTTATGCTAATATAAAGTGTCCCCTTCTGCCTTAATTATTTAATGCGCTCCCTCGCCCCTTTAATTAACTGTTTCTCTTATTTTTTGTTTTTTTTTTGTTTGCTTTCTTTCTATTTCCGCTTTATTTATGTTTGAATTTTTACTTTCCTCCATTTTATCTGCTGCTTAATTAATTATTACCTGTTACCAATTCTGTCTTCACACTGTTTTTACATCAATTTGCTTAATTTATAATTAATATTGTTTGCTCAATATATTGTTTTTGTTGTTGTAGCTTTTTTTGTTGTAATTTAAAATGGTGAAAAAATATGTACGCTTCTGCTTCTATTTGTTTGTATGTATGTATGTATATATTTTTTATTTTAAACCATTTTACCGGGGCCTCTCCAACTTGTATTGTGTCTTTCATTCTCTCTCGCGCTCTTTCTCTCCTCCTCGTGCCCACACCTACAGCTCCAGTTGCTCTTCCTTTTCTCTATAATTGCACGCGCTGGCTTGATCCTTGCTTACTCACTTGCGCCAATTATTTGTTGCGTCGTCTCTTTGTGCTCCGCTTCCAGCTTCTCCTGCTTCTCTTCTTCTTCTTTTTACTCCTCTTCATATGTATACTTTATCTCACCTATTACAAAAATGTATTTCAAAATTTTTATTGTTTCTATGTATGTATGTATAATGTTTTTTTGTATTGTTGTTGTAGTTATTATATTTATTTTTGTTGTTTTTGTTTTTAATATACATTAGTTGTTGTATTTGATTTGATTTTAATATGCAGCGTGTGTGCGCATGCGCACTGCTCCTTTCTATTCAATGTTCTGTTTTGCCTGCTTATTTGTTTTTGTTGTTGTTTTTGTTTATGCTTTTTTAAATTTATGCGTTGTTGTTTTTCGGTTTCCTCTGTTAAGTTTTAGGTTTATTGTTTTCGCTGTCTCTTGTTTTTGCTTTTGTTTTTGTTGTAAAGTTATTAGTTATGAGTTGTTTATTGTTGTTGTGCTGTCGTTTTTTGCTCTTTAACAAATTTATTGTTCGTTTTTCGTTTGTCTGCCTTCGGAATTACTAAATTATGAGAACAAAATGCTTTTCTACAACAATTTCTCCTGAACTTAATGCATTTGCGGCCTTTACTTAGGGTTTACAACATTGAAAAACAGTAAAAACTTATTTTATAGCCTATAAATATAAACGAGATCAAAATTTTAAAATGCTATAATTTCACAAAAACAACTGTCTTTTCTTTAAGTCCAAGAAAAAAATGTAATTTTTTCATTCAAAAATGCCTTTAATTTGCTTAAGAAATCTTAAAAATCGCAAACAAGGTTGCCAAAAGCTAAAATTTCAAAGTTCTGTTATAATTCTTCTAAGCGATTATGCCGAACTTATTGCAAATATGCTGAAGCAATTTAAGGGCGCTGGTAAAATCTCAGCTGTCAAACGTTTGGTCCACGCGTTGGAAATACTAAGCCAACTCTTGTTGTTTCTTCTGTTTATTAATTTAGCGCGTAATCTTTTGCCGCTTGCTTTCAAGAGCTGCCTATATTCGCCGCTAGTAAAGCTCTCATCGATTCGCCAAACATTAGAGAGTAGCGTATCGAACCTGCTTGTAACTGCCATAAAATGTTGCAAATAAAATATCAAGCAGTAAAAGCATTTTTATGTGGTATCCATGTAACCGCTGACGAATCACGGATGCCTAATACAATGCCTAAGTAGTACCCATATAAGATATCTGGGTATATATTACAATTTGGTTTTTTGTTTTAGTTTTGCAGTTAGTATGGGCAACTGCACAATTGTAGCGATTGTTCACGCCTCTCTACATAAAATTTAAGCTTAGGACCTGCCTTCTAAGTCGCTTGCTGATATGTCTCTCTGAAACCTTTCTATCAATAGTAACGCCTACAAAATTGAGTGTTGAGCTAAAGATGCTATTTTCTATACTCATCTTCCGCCTCGCTGAACATATAAAAAGAAAGGTCTATCAAGAGTTTGCTACTACAGTATTCAAAAATCTCTCCTTTATGCATCATTTTAAGTGATATTAATTTTTCGTTCATTATTTCCTCCGACATTTTAAAAATTTAGTAATCATTGGATTTCATTCAGAAGTTCTTCCAAAGTATTCTAATTTAAATACATAAAAGTATATATGGTAAGAAGAACTTGAAATGGGCTCCAGCACATAGTGATATCCCGTGGAACATTGAATCAGATGAACGGATCAGGATAGGCACTATACTACAATTAGATTCCCGTAAAGCGGAAATTTTTATGTCTCTGACTACTTGCAGAGTGCTAACAGGTTACTGTCTAATAATAGAAGAGTAGGCTACTTTAAAACGTCTTCTATGCGAATGTAAGCCTCTATATGGGAAAATAATCGCAATAGTTCAAGAGTTTCTTGACAACGTCTCGGAGGTTGTACAGAAACAACTTTTCGTACTGATGAACTTCATCAGAAGCATGGGGAGGTGTAGAGAGGGGCCAATAGAGTTAGAGGACTTTAGTCACGGCGATATCACAATGGGCTTCATAAACACTTAGGTGCGTCGTTAGACAACCACTCTACCTGCCTACTATTAGGAGAATAACTCTGCCGACTATTGAAACGAAATAACCACTGTTATGTCCTTTACTACTACGTTGATGACCTTGCTGTTTGATATTAAACATTTGTCCGTTAGTATATTTCAAAATATTGACAGATTCCTAATAGAAAGCTCAGTGCAACCATAGTAAAACGAAAAACGTGAAGAGTTTATAAAGAAGAGTTCGTGACCTGTATATAATATACGTACATACATACTATTCTTTCTTCCAATAACTCTACAGACAAAAATCTTTGCCACGAGCTCTAGGTTTTGACCTTTGCTTGATAAATCCACCTAAAATGCGTAACTTTTGTCTCGAGTTTAAAAATTTATATCGTTTTTGGAATATTCTTTAAAGAGTTTGGTTAAACTCTAACGTTCCAAATTTTGGGTCTAATATTAAGGATTTACGATCGATCTGCCATTACTGACTCGTTTCACAAGCTTCAAAGCTGGTTTCAAAAAACTTTTTGCATTTTTATGAAGTGTTTTTCAACAATATCTCAGGATGCTGAGATTGGAACTCTGTTAGTATTTTATTTTTTATGATTTTAGACTTTTCCGCGGTCGAATTACGAATTGCCTATCCTATATATAGATTAGTTAAACACCGAATTCAGCTTTTCAACAAAATTTACACCCAAAATTTGACAATTAGTATAAACATTAACGCAATTTGGCAACCCTGTTACTAAAAAGTATCGAGATCATATTTTTACATAAAATCGAGTGATGTTACTTAACAGACTTCAGACTTAAAGCTTTTACATAACGTTTCGAAACAAAAATATATATACTATATAAACAAAGAAGAACTGGGACCACAAATTCTCGAACTTACAAATTACATTTTCACATACATTTATGTAAAGTGTTTGCGTGTAGTGTTGTTGGTTTTGATTTTATGTTTCTAAAAGTCTGTTCTTTACGGTAAATTATGGGGATTTGCATAGTTAGGGCTATTGTTGTTGCTGTAATTTGGTTATTATTTTCGTATTTTGCTTTGTGGGGCTTGCTTTCAGTTGCTTTTTTCGCTGTCATTTATTGTGCTTTTCTTAAGCTTTTAAAAACTGCGCGCTTTCACAGGGCCACAACTAAGCTTTCATTGTTACTGACTTTTTGCGCTCATATTTTCGCTTTAATTTTTTCTTTTTTGGTACTTTCATTAACATAAAATTATTTAGCGGTGTATATTTTTTATATTTTTGTTGTTGCTGTACAAAACCTACATACATATTTACCATCAAAACCGCCATAAACATAATTTTCATCGAATTCATTTGCATTTTCACTTTCATTGACAAATCTGCAACATCTCTCTTTCCCACTCCGCTCACTGCCTGCCTCACTCAATCTCTTTCTCTCTCTTGTAATCATCATGCTTGCAATGGTGTGTTTGCTTCGTTTTCTTTAATTTCATGTTTTCGTTATGGGTAATGCGAGCTTTTAGGTACATTTACTTGTAATTAGTGAGAAGTAAAAAGTCTTTGATTTGGCGCTGCATTAGAGACTTACTTGCTGCATTTTATCAAAATCTAAACACGGCCGATGTGGTCGCTGTAGCCTCTGTGTGGCGTGCTGTGTGCGTATCGGTCGGCGGTGTGGTGATCTAGCCGAATGGAAGAGTTTCGCCGGTGGACTAACCGAGCGCACCTCCATCGCATCGAGACCGGTCGTCGATGCGGGACTACTGCGCGAACTATTATAGTGGAAATTATATTTGGGTTGCGGCTGATAGATATGATGGCTGCTATTGCTCATCTTAAGCGATGAGGCGCACACCTTAATCACACTCGTTGAACTGTTGTCGCCAGTGCCGTTGCCGCCGCCGCCAGCGCATGCACCGCCGGCCTGTGCGGCATTGCCGCTAGACGCACCCGACGCCGCTGTTGCGGCACATGACGACGCGCCGCCAGCAGCAGCCTCACCATTTTCGTCATTAACACTATTATCACATAATTTAATATTTTCGATGCCGCAACGCGCCTCCGATAGTATCAGTGGCGTTGTGGAGCGATATTTGTGGCTGCGGTTTGGCTTGAAAGCTTCCAATGGTGGTGATGTGCGAAAATTCACTGGTGTCAATACTGGTTCCAAGAAGTTTCTCAGCTGCTAAACGTGCAAAACCAAACAAAAAAAAGAACGTCATCAGTTAATAATGCTTTCGGAAATATATAATTGCAAATAAACTGCATTAACAACTTACGTCATCATCGGAGCTATGCGCCAGAGATCGTTTGCGATTCTCAACCAAAGTTGAGCTGGAACGTTTCGATGTCGATGCTTCGCCGAATAGCTCTTCGGGCTCCAACGACGACGAGCCACGCTCCGATATGAGTGATGAGGTGGTGCCACGCACCACCAATACATTGGATGCCGCTTCGGCGGCTGCTACCGATGATGGGCCATTGATCACTTCCAGTTCCTCTTCGGAGCTGTGTTGATCGTATAAAAGGTGGGATTGACACATCATCGCAGAAGACGCTGACGAAGAGCAGGCGGTGTCTGTTGTTGGCGAATTCACATCGGCGCAGGAGCTTAAGCCTAAAGAGCGAAAAGAAATGTGATGCGTTATTATGTATTTAAGCTTTATTTCTCGAGTCTTAAATGAGCAAAATTTAGTGAGTCCGCGAATTCGTGAAAACACGTGCAAAATGAGTTCATAACTTATCAGGAAGTAAGTTTTTTGCCCAAGCTTACTACAGAAAATTGAATCTAATATAGACAGATCAACAAAGTTTTTAGTAAATTTCATGAGTTTGAAAGACCGAAGGGTCTCTAGCCGGGCTTTTCTAGACCTTATTCTAGGAAATGATTTTAATTAACAAAGACTACACTTCTAAGTATAAAGAACATCTAAAGATCTATCAAACTTCTGTGTTTAACAATAGATTACTCAAGTGAGAGTCTCTGAATTAATCTATGAGAAATACTGCGAGAATATTAAGTGAATCTGGGAGCCTTAAACTCTAACGAAGCTGTGTAGCGGCACCTTCACAATTAAGGGTCCGGACATTCCAGGTGCATGATCTTAAATCGTAAACCTTTATACATTTGCAGTAGTTGTCATCAAAATGGGGCTTTCTCACCCAAACTCAGCGCACAACTCTGGGTAGGGATGTTTCGCCTTCTCACTCTACATCGCCTTCAAACGAGTGTTTTTTGGCTACCCGGAGAATAGACCGTAAGTCGTGAGTTGCGTGAGCCACATTAGCAAAGGCAGACCTCCACTCCGTTGGAAAGACCAGATGGCGAAGGACCTGACTACACGTGCAATCTCGAATTGGCGCCAAACAGCGAAAAGGAAGAACGACTGCCGCGCTGTTGTAAACTTGACTATAACCGCGTAAGCAGTGTCTACGACAATAAAGAATAAAGAAGAGAAGAGAGTCTTAGTCTTATACAAATCCGACAAGATTTTCTATGGCTTTTTGGGAAGTTAAGAGAGTTGCTAAAGGAGCTCTTATAAATAATTAAGTTGCGGTTCTACTGAGTGTTTACTTTGTCGTAATTTTTTTTGGAAACGATTGTCAGCTCATTGTGAATTTGATATACGTACATATTAGAAACCGATCAAAATTTAGCTAAGTTCACGAATCCTAGAGTATTCCTCCTAAGCTGATACTAAAATTGATACTGAAATTGATATATATTGAAATCAATGAGATCAGACCTCCCTTAAGACTATTTCATTTCAGATTATGATTGAGTATGCCTTAAACATGTTATAACGAATCAGTCTTAGCTGAAACCGATCACAGACAGAAGAAGGGAGAGGACTTAAGGTCAGCAAGTATCTTACAAAAGCTTTTGAGCCTCCGTCGGTTTAGACAAAGAAAGACTTGGGTTCGTCGTTCAGATAGTTATACATATGTTGTTCTCCCATTTTTTAAATATCTGATTTGATAGATACGGTATAAACAATATTTTAGGTGACAGCGGTCGCAATCCTTGAATACCGAAGCTTTATTGCACTGAGTTAAGCTGTTCAGGGTTAAGGTGTTCAGAGTTAAGCTATTATGGTTGATATTATGCTCGGATATAATGCAAAATTTCATTGCAAACCAGCTGTCTACGTAGGAAAATTGGCTCAGTGCATCTGATATTATCTCTACCTTGTCACATTGTTGTTCGGACCTTACTTTGCCCGACAACTTTTCTGTTCTAGTTTGTATAGGAGATGGCGTTGGACTGTTGACTTCATTGATGTGGGCCTTTTGCCGATTTCAACCTTCGTTAGTATGTGTCAAGGTCGTTTCGATTACCGACAAAATACCCCTTAATAAGCTACACGGTTAAGAAGGTGACTCATCTACCAGTTACTTTCTACATCTTCGGTAGAGACTACTTTCTCTGGGTAAACATCTTTTTTTTAAATTTAGACACCGAAATTTCTTTTTGTTTTATTTATCTTTTCACTTAATTAATGTTTCGTGGAAGCATATAGTGTGCTTTCCGGTTGTCTCTCTGCTACCCAACCTAACTTAAACTGATTTCAAATGTTCTAGACAAGGTCTGTCGCTCAAATTTAATTTTCTCCTCGGACTTTTACTCTTCACCACTACAGCACGGTATCATATATACAATTTTTATTATTTTTTTTTTTTTATATAATTTTCAAGATATGCATGCAAGACTCACTGGTTTCCATGTCCAAGTCTAAAGGGCGATGCTTGTCAACATCTAGGACGTCACCATCAGATTCGGTACCGGAATCATTCGACTCGCCCTGAAAACAATACAAACACATACAGTTATATAGCGCGACACATATATATATAGATTTGTGTATGTAAATCGTGTAGTATACATAAATTGCAAGCGCACACACACATACACCGTTGCTAGTAAAATAAACACACACACACATTTAGAAAACTATGAATATGTATATTTTGACTCTGCTTTTGTTTTTGTTTTTGATTTTTTTTTCCTTTTAAACTAACAACTATAATTGTATTGGTGGGCGACGGAATTTCCGGACTTTTAGCGACAGGGATGCGTTCGCAAAACAATATCATTTAGAGAACGGAGGGGAAAACGAAAAATGTGAAGAGAAAAGCGCAGCGCAAACTATAAGAACGCCAAAAGAAATGACAAACGAAAAAAATGTTGAGGAAAAGCCAAAAGAAGCAAAGAAGTAGACACTGAAAACGGCGACGGATACGGCGTTCACGACTATGACAACGATAAGAGCGGCACCAACAACAACCGCTTGCGCGATTACTAGTTTGTAAGGGTGTATGTGTGTGTGGGGAGCGTACACACGCGCGCGCCTGCCGATGTATGTGTGTGTATTGCTGTGTATGTAGGAGCACTTTTTCGCTGGCTGTGTCTGCTTGCCACTTGCGGCGGCCGCTCACCTTTTTCTTAAAAAAACTTTTTGATGCTTTAACTGAATGCTCGCGACTCTTTTGCCTAACAAACTTTATCATTATTATTTTTAACACAAAACCAACTCAGTGTTTGTACGAATATGTTGACTGCTGCGGCGCGTACAAGGCGCTAACGCGTTGCGTCCTTCAGCCAAGCGCGGCGTTTATTTTTTGTCAAATTAGCAGCGCCGAATGCTGCTTGCCGAACCACAGAGAATTTAGTTTATTGCTTTATATGTTTTTTTTTTTTGCAACGCGCACACACTTTCCGCCGTCCGCTGACTGGCTCGCTGCCTATATGACTTCATATACACATGCAGCTGCATTTAGAACGCCGCTGCCGCTAACGTCGTCGTCGTCATCGCCAACATCAATGTCGTACGAGTCACGTTTATATTTTTTACGGCATATGCTATGACTGCAGACGGTGGCAACAATAATAAAAACAACAATAACAACGGCGCGCATGTACTGTATGGCAGCATAGTAGTAGTAGCTGTAGTATTATTACTTGTAGTTGTTGTTGCGCTGTTGCTAGTATTGGTTGTGATTGTGTTTATAGCCGAGCGGCACGAATCAACGAGACACGGATACGCCAATAACGAATGCGCAGTCAAGAACGACATCGTCTTCGGCAACGCCATTGCTATCGCCATTGTGGCAGACATATTTCTAGTCGTCGTCGTCGTAGTCGTTGCATATACACAGTTGTGTACGCTGGCAGCACAAGCCACAGCGCCAATGTGGGTGCAAGGGTTAGCGCTGGCAGCGCGCTGTTGGCGCCGCCGTTTGTCGCTTGCTTGCAATTTCAATTGGTAGCTGGCATTTGTACCGTTATACGTTTAATTGTTGTTATTTGTGTACGAGCGGTGCAGCGTTAGCGCTGCGCTGTCGGCGCTGCGTCTGCAGCTAACGTCGTCGCTGCTGCTGCGCACCTTTCGCCGTAAGATACAGCAAGGAAATATCGATTTTATTGCTACGACGTGCACGACGACAACGACGGGCGACTAACGACGAGTCCTGCCAAACGCATTTCTCAAGTGCGTTTCTTTTTGCAACGCGGAAGCCAATAAAATAAATATACACAGGCAAAAGTAAGGGCGATTTTCAGGCGCAGCACACCGCGGCCACTTTTTTGTTGTAATATTTGCGAAAGCACAAAATTTTCACTTAAACTATTTCGTTCCGAAATTCGTCTAAATTACTGCTGTTCTTTACGTGAGTGCGCACAAATCACAATTGACGCGGCGCCCGCATTATCCGCTGCTTTTCGGCAAAGTTGTTGTTTTTCAAAAACTTAAATTTATTTTTCATGCCCGTCTGGTATACGTATGAGCGCTTATAAATAGCATAACCAGTAGAGACTCAAAACGCACACATATACACACACATATATATATATATATACAACAGTTATAAAAGCTTGAACACAACAAACACGCTCGCACGCCTTTGCCAAACGCCTGTCGCCGGCAAGCACCTTTCTCAAACTAATTGAAAAACTATGCAACGCTGCTCTCGCATGCAAGCCAGCAAACAACCCGTCCTAAGTATGTATGGCAGTAAAACGTTGCCGATTTATAGGCGCGCGCGCGCGTACAATACAACTCGCGCGTACTCATACCCACACATGCACATACGCGCGCACCAATGCGGTGACCACCCGCGCATAGCACACCTTCACCATCATGCGAGCAAGCACCAGCATACATTCACGCTCATGGCCACCACTGTCGCTCGCACATACGCCTACATAGTAAAAAACGTAACGTAAACTACGTAAAAGTCCTTCGGCGCGCGTTAGTCTGCTATCTATAGCGCGTACGCTCTCTTCACTCACACTTTTCCATGCTCACTAGCTGGCCCGCTCTCTTGACGCAAGCGCACCACTGCCGCTTCAATCCGCCTGCTGTCTGCTACGTCTCGCGTCATGCTATGCCGCTTGACGTGCGGCGTGTTGTGCGGCGTGTTGTGCAGCTTGTTCGTTGGCCTTCGCGCGGGTCGGTGTTGCGCCGGGTTACGCTTTTAATTCATCGAAAACAAAACAGAATGGAAACAGACTGGAAATGCGTCAATGCAATTTTGTTTTCGTCTTGCGGCGCTCAGTTCGTTCGCAAAGTTAAAGCACAGGAACAACGAAAAAACACAAAAACAAAATTCGCTGAAACAACACGAGTGAGTGGCATATGTGTACGGCTTCGAGTAGCGCACCGTCGATTAGCGATTGTTTTTGCAAGCGTAGCATTAATGCCGGAAGTATGTACAATGCGAGGGTAATCGATTATCGAAAGTGTTGTGCATGGTCACAATGCCCATTGAGCAGTTTCTGGTTCTGGTAGAGTGTGGAAATTTTAACAAGGGGAAGGCGGAATGTGTTTAGAGAATTTTCAGTTATTTATTTCTTCATTTTTTTCGGTTTGCGTTTTGATAAAAAAAGTATATAAAAATTACTTTTTTTAATGTTACAACAATCAGCTATCCTCGCGGACTTTATGTTCTATAAAAGCGGACTTAAAACTAAATATTCAAATTTATGTTGGGCTGTCTCAGCAGGTAAAATATCAGGACAAAATATTAGGACTCTAGAATCTGTATTTGCCTGACATTTCGTTGGACAAGTGGCTCACTTTTATTCTAGAGCTAGCGCAGGTTCCAATACGTCCATAATCTTCAAAAACTTCCTCGACTTATCTATGATGGGCTTATCACTAATATTTAGTTTACGCGGATATTTTTGATTCTCTTCTAGCACATTTTATCTAAGCTATATTGAAAAAGCTTGCAAAGTTGAAAGTTCTTGGTGACACAAAAAACTGGGCTCTGTTCCTGTGACCTAGATCCAACGTACGCGATGATTCTTTCTGAACAACGAAAATGGCTTGATCTGTTTTTAAAGCCGCTGCAGAAAGTTGTTTTACTTATATCCCCGCGGTTGAATATTTTTGGTGCTTATTTTATTTGGCTTAATTAAGTTCCAGGGCCTTCTCAAATCCACTTTGGATAGTGTATGGTTGAGGAAATATGTGATAGAAAAACATCAGAGGTTTGCAATGAGGGCTAAGCTGTTCGCAAAGCATCGGCTCCTCGCTCGTACTCCTCAAAGACTATCCCGCTAAATACGATTAATTCCATATTAAATGACTACCGCGCTTCCGGTATCTTTTGGGTGTGGTAAGGAAATTGTGGATCTATCAATATTAATTAGTCCTTAATAGCGGTGATCTTATAAGTTTTTATTAGTAATAGTAATGAGTGTATTTCTAATAAGTATAAACTCGACTCCCCAATCGATGTTGATGGAGCAGAAATTCTATCGCACGAATAGCAATTATCAGTGGCAAAGACAAATACTAGCTGCTTTTGACAGCACGAATAGGAGCTGCTTTTGTACCGCCTTGTCTGAATTTGGTATCCTTGCAAAACTAATATGGCTGTGTAAACTGGCGTTGAGCAATACTAAAAGCTCCGTCATAATCAGGAAGGACCTCTCAGAGCCGTTCGATACCAAACGAAGACACAGACAAGGCGACTTCATATCGTGCGATCTTCAATCTACTTCTGGAGAAAATAATTCGAGCTGCAGAGCTTAATCGAAACGGTACAATCTTCTATTAGTGTATATGTATACGCTGATTGATATTATTGGCAACAACAACAGCGCCGCTAATTCTGCTTTTTTCCAGATGGGAGTAAGTAACCGAAGCAAATAGGTCTGGTAGTGAACGTGGGCAAGACGAAATATCTCCTGTCATCAAACAAACAGTTGTCGCATTCGCGACTTGGCTCCCAAGTTGACAGTCATGACTTGGAAGTCGTAGATAATTTCGTCTATCTTGGAACCAGCAATACACCAACAACAACGTCAGGCTCGAAATCCAACGCGGAAGAACTCTTGCCAAAGTTCTACTTCGGACTGAGTAGGCAATTAAGTAGTAAAGTCCTCAGGTATGGACGATGACAATATCTGATGAGTCAGCGCTACGAGTTTTCGAGAGAAAGGTTCTGCGGCGAATACCGCATTCGATGGAACGATGAGCTGTATGAGATATACATACGTCGACATTGACATAGTTCAGGCTTGGTTGGAAGAGAACACTCCACTTTGAAGGTTTTCGATTCAGTACCCGCCGGTGGAAGCAAAGGAAGAGGAACACCTCCACTTCGTTGGAAATACTAGGTGGAGAAGTACCTGGTTACGTTTGGAATCTCCGATCGGCGCCAAACTGCGAAAAGGAGGGACGACGGGCACGCTGTTGTAAACTCAGCTATAAGGGGAGGACGATTAAAAAGTGGTTTGCTAAGATTGAACCAGGTGAAATGGGTAACGAGGACGATAAATCCAGTGGACGTCCTAAAGAGGTTGTTACCGACGAAAACATCAAAAAAGTCCACAAAATAATTTTGGATGACCGTAAAGTGGAGTTGTTAGAGATGGCAAGCACTGTAAAGATAAGAGAAAGCTCCGTGCAAAATGCGTGCCTCCCAAGCTCACTTTTGAACAAAAACAACGACGAGTTGATGATTCAGAGCAGTATTTGGAGAAGTTCAAGCATAATAAACCCACGGTTTTACGTCGATTTGGGAGAATGGATGAAACATGGCTCCATAATTTCATTCCGAAGTTTAGTCGACAGTCATCCGAGTGGACTGCACACAATGAAACCGCTCGAAATAGTGAAAAAAGGCAACAATTGGCTGGCAGTGGCTCGGTGCTCATAGGGTTTTTCGTGATCTGTACGGTATCGGCCAAACAAATGCGTAATTTTGATTTTCTTTTCGGCTTACCGAAACTAAAGTCCATAAAATTTATGAGCTGTCATTCTAATCTACAAGTATACTTGTATTTAACAATAAGTATCAACAGAAGTCTGTAGCCTCTCTAAGCTAGTTTTTTTTATATTTAAACATATGAAGATTAAAAAAATAACTAAAAGTGATAACAATTTATGAAACCCTGACGCCACTTTAAAACCTACAAAATGCTCTCAAAAAAAGTCTATTTAAATATATAGATATGTGTATGTACATAAGCTCGGGATTACGAGTACGCTTGAGGAGTACATACTCGCCAGTGTATACAAGTACGAGTAAATGTACGTTCTACGAGTACGAGTACGGCACCTAGACTAGTAAAACGGACAGCCACTTAGGTGTATGAGTACTATTAGTACGGTTCCTGTGTGTGGTGTGTAGGCGGCTTTTGTTGTAGCGTACAACAACTTACTCGCAAAAGCGAGAATACGAGTACACACGCAAACGTGCGAGAGTGCCAGAAGGCTGTAATTACGCGCGCCAAGGTGTAAAACCGAACGAACTTCGTAACTAATCGGCTTGTCTCGTTGTGCGTAGGTGGGCATTTTCCGGAGGGTGCACACAACGCTCGAGCAATGGGTGACGAGGACGCGGGCCAAACGAAAGGACTACAGGGAAAGCGCAACCCAACCAAAGGGAATGTTTGATACAGGGGCAATGTAAGCTGGCGTGGCGCAGGTGGCAGCAGGCGGAATTTGTTGCTTACGGGTACGCATTGGTGTTGCGCGCGCGTGCTCTTTGTAAGTTTCCGCTATGGGTATTTACATATTACATATGTGTATGTAATGATTCAAGTGTGCAAAGTTGTAGACTTGACAAAGCAGACTTCGAACTGACGCGCCGACAGTCAAACGTAGGGACGCGCTGGCGTGCCAACTTGTGGTGCGGCGGGCTGACGCAAGCACTCACACTACAACTGACAACTAAACAGGCGCTTGTCAAATTTAGCTGAACGTTTGACAGTTCGTGCGTATAAGTGTCAGCATGAAGCGCTTCGGGCGTATGTAGTAGTAGCAAAAGCTTGCTCACTCGTGTAACGGCAGAGTTGCACATAGCATTTCTGTCGCTTAAAGCCGAAGCGTTGCTTTATGTTTTATTGTTATTTTTGTCCGTTTGGTAGTGAAATTTTCGTTTCGTTTCCATTGCGTGTATTTGTTTTCGCTTTTATGAGGCGTGCAACATGCGTGGGCAGAAGTTTAACGGAGCGTGTGAGCGTGTGAGCGTATGTGTGTTATGCAGCGCGTAATACGCAAGACCTTACGCTACGTCAAATATAGCAATAAAACACACAAAAACAAACACAATGTGAAAGCAGAAAAGTCATTGATATGCGTAGACTTTGGCTTTGATGTCACAATTAGTGTGCGCTCGCAAAGTAGTAGCGGTATGGGTGGACTCGCGTGCGTATGCAATTCGAAGCGCGCGTTACGCACGCGGTAGTAAGCGCTGTTGGGTGTAAAAGTGTTGCGTGTAGCAAGCGCCTTCGTAGCTATAACAAAGTTTCGATGATTGCGTATATTTCGTTAATAAAATGAACGCGCCGCGTACGCTTAATTAACACTTCTCATTGATTTTCTGTGACGCGCTGCCTATTTTTGCACATTTCAAAGTGAGTTGCCTTACCTTAGTACTAATATACCGATATGCGCGCCGCCTATATTTGCACGTTTGCGTTATGCGCGCATATCTTTTACCATTTTCAGCGTCTTTTCTCAAATCACTTTGTCCAACAACTAGTCTACGTTTAGCGCCGCTTACAACTGCCGCTACACTTGCGCCTTTTTAGCCTTACTCTTCAACTTTCATGCCTAGTTGCCTTATTGTCTGTCTACATGCAAGTCTGCGTTGCGACGCGTCCCCAGCGCGTTGCTGCACTGCGCCTGCATTGCAACGTCTTGCTTTTACACAGCGCGTTCTGTATCTATTGATTCACTTTTGCTAATATTTGCAACAAAAAGTGCACTTGAGCTGCTTAGACGCCGTCCACAGCGCGCACGCCAATCATCGCGCACTTCATGCGCCATTCATATGTAGACACTTTGCTTGTGCAAATATTTGTATGCGTTAGCGGCGGCAGCGACTGGGTAGCCGCATGGTACGAAGCGCAACAAACAACACTACAATTCCAATAAGAATAAGAGCGCACATCCAGCAACAATGCACTGGAAGTGTCTGGGTAATGAAAGAAAAGTGTTGTTTTGCGGCGCTCTGCTGCACTTTGTGCATAATAGTATTTGTTTTTGCATTGCTTCTTTTGAATTTCTGTGTGGTACCATATCAATCTAATTTTAGCACAAAAGCTATAGACTGCCTGCACCAACTGCCAGCTATTTGCTGCGCTCACGCACGTACCATATTACGACGGCTAGTATTTTACTACAGTCCGTATATGTAGAGCGCTATGTACTTTAATCACCTTACACAGTCTGCTGGCTGTAGTGCGAATATCAAGCGCTAGCTTGTCACTCAGTCATTCAGAAAATGCGCTTGCATGCCACCTGTATTTGGTTGAAAAATTTCATTGCAACAAGCTGCCGGTTTAAAAGTCGATGAGTGATTCATTCACAAGATAAGTTGGAACAAGTTTGCTCACATAATTTACTTTCTGCCTATTTTACACCTAATAATATGGATTTTTGTATTACTGCTTTGAAATTACATTAATCGTAAAAAAATATTTTTGGAATTCATGTGAAAATTAAGCGACTTGTTATTCAATTGAATTAAGTCGTAATCGCTTGGCAAATAATAATTTTATTAATAGGCGTAAGTAGCTGAGATCAACTCAGCTTGTTTCCATCGTCATTGCTGTCGAATGTATATTTAGTAAATAATAATTTTCACCTATCACTGCAGTCAATGACTATTAGTTAAAGTCAATTGATAAATAAACTTAAACGAATTTACAAAACCCAATAAAACGTCGCCATCAATTCTGAGCGTCGTTAACTAAAATATCTTTTCTCTAGAAAGTAAGAGATCATCATTCAATTTCCTTTGTAATAAGACAAATTGTTTAATATTTGTCTATTCTTTCGCCTCCATTTGCCAGAAAATGATTAGCAGTCATTGAATGAAACATAATGACTCCAGCATAGGAATCAATTAAGTCGCTTATAAGTCAAAATTGGAAAGATTTGCGAAATTTTTTACTGACTAGTCAATTAACTAAGCGGAAAATAAAATTAATCATTTGTGAACTTGGTTGCTAATCCTTTTTTGGATAAAGTTACATTTTAATTATACTCGGTAGCAGGGCATTATAATGGATTGTACAATCACTTTGCCATTAAATGGCTTGTGATTGAACTAGTCTTCAGCTAGTCTCTGATTAATCATTAATTAGTTAATCTCAATGGTCTCAAACAATTAATTATTGATTAATCAGAGACTAGATAAAGACGGACTCTAACATATGTGTCAGCTTTTAATTCGAATTCGTTGATTATTCAATTAGCCATTAATTAGTCATATATTAATCTCATTAAGCAATAATTAATCTCAATAAATTAATTATTGATAAATCAAAGACTAGCTAAAGGCGGACTACATCTCAAGTGTCGACTTTTAATACAAATTCATTGATTAGTCAGTTGGCAATTAATTAGTTAGAAATTAATCTCAATAAATAATATTTAATCTCAATACATTAATAATTGATTAATCAAAGACTAGCTTAAGATCGACTCAATCACAAGTGTCGATTTTTAATTAAAATTTATTGATAAGTCAATTGGCCATTAATTTGTTAGAAATTAATCTTAAAAAAATAATTATTAAATAATCGAAACTGGCTAAAGATGCACTCTATTACAAGTGTCGACTTTTAATTCTAATTCATTGATTAGTCGATTAGTTATTAATTAGTTACAAATTAATCTCAATAAATGATAATTAATGTAAATAAATAAATTATTGATTAAGCGAAGACTTTTACTTCAAATTCATTGATTAGTCAATTAATCACTAATTAGTTACAAATTAATCATTTAAATTATTTATTTAAGATTCTAAATCACTTTTGTTCTTAAATTAGTAAATTGACTATAGCATTGAGTTAAAATTGCTAAATTACTCAACTGAGTTCCGAAACGAGCTTAAGTTGTTCACACGCCTGGTATTCTGGCAATTGTTTTTATATATCAATCCAATTGATTAGTGTAATATTGATTAGAAGCAATTTTGATAGCTTTTCAACTTTTTGATTGATTTTTTGCTAATTAGTTAAGTGTTGAGTTCATTAAACTAGAAGCCATTGGTATTCAGTTAAATATTATATATCACATTCCATTTCGGGGAGTCGTCAAAAATTAGTCACTAACTTAAACAGGATTCTTCTTATATATTCAAAAATACATATTTCATTTCCAAAACTTTTAATTAAGTCATTCATTAATTAGTTACTATATTACCCACAACAAATTTAAGTCAATTAAATACTGAACTAATTGCGGACAATTCTTAGTTATTGATTGGAACTCAATTAAGTACGTCAATGTGTTTATTATTAGAAAAAATTGTTTTAAATTTTCTTGCCACCAAACTTTAAATATAACACACATACTATATACAGATGCCACCAATTATTAACTTGCCATTTTTCAACGATACCCCTGCAACGCGAGCAATTTGATTTTCATTCCTATTTTTGCAAAGGTTTTTTGCACTTTTACACAAATTATTCGCACATTTTCTGGCCGCTAACGTATTTATATTTACCCACACTTGCCTGCGCGCTCTCACGCTCTTCTTCATTGACACTGTCCGCTACCCTTTTACTCTTTACACATGACTTCTCCAACGCGCTCACTTCTTGCGTACTCATAACTGCAAGACGCGAGGCGTGAGGCAACGCTTGCGATGACGCGGATGCAGGCGCGGACAACGACAATGAAGACGATGAAGGCCAGCGCGGTCCAAAAGAAATTAACGCGCTGACATAACCGCTAACGTTTTGTCTACAAACATTTTTTGTGCTAGCCCATAGACGACGCGCTAAAGCTCGCCGGATAAATTGGCGACAGCGCACTAAATAAACGAGAGCGCCGCAGCTATATGGAGTGCAAGCACACAACATATGACTTACATAGCTGTTTGAGGCGACAGCAGCGCTGCCGACAATAATGTGTAAAGCGGTGAGCAGCGCGCATGGAAAAAATATGAACGGAACCAAAATGAGTACAAAATAATTTGTAGAAGTTGCGCGTAACAAAAGGAAAGTTCACAGAAATCCTTAAAAAATTTTGTGAAACGTCAATTTAACTGGCACACTTACTGCAATTCACGAACCGCTTGCGTCTGCTGCTACTACTACTGCTGCTGGCAATAGTGTGTACTCTTGGCTGCGCCTCTAAGATTATGGCACTGTCCTGCTCGAAGTACTGACATTGGCGTTGCGGACGTCCAGTGACGACGCTACCAAAATGTTGAGACAAACTATGTGGCACTGAATACAGCTAGGACGCCGTCGGCTCCTATGGTTATGGCTATTCTTATGGCACTCTACACTGTACACGGCACTTCACTGACTGGCTGAACTGACAGTTGAGACTGCACTGCACTCGCGCAATGGCACACACAAACAAACGCGCGTTCATACACTGCATCGATGGCATGGACCAACGCGGTGCGCCGACAATGGCGCACATAAAATCACTGTTTCACAGTAACAATCACTCATAGCCAGCCCCAGCGCACTATGCCATATACTTTGTGCGGCGCGCTAGCATATATATTTCCACATATATGTACATATGTATATATGCATACATATAAAATTTAGTATTGGCAGAGCTGGCTGTGTTATGTAGTGGTAAGTTAGTAGTAGTAGTAAGTAAGTGCGAACAACTGCGGCGCTTTGGTTAGTCCGCTCTGTGTGTCCTGTTGAAGCTGCAAAAGGGAACTGAAACCGAAAACGAAATTGAAACTGAAAAACGAATTGTCTCCATCAGCGAAAAGCAAAAGTTTAGTGTGGCGCCCGGTGAGTGTAAGGCGCGCGCGTTGTTGGTCACAGAGTAAAAGCGCAGCGTTAGCAGTGAGCGCCAAGTCACAAAAGACCGAAAACCAAGCAGACACAAGAGTTTTGGAAGCGCCTGCTTATACATACATACTTTTATGTCTCATATGTATGTATATAAGGACACGCTTGCATATACTACTCGCTTTTCTGTAGTACACAGTGATGGCGCTTTGTTGTTGCGCTTGTGGCTGTGCATGCACGGCACAATGGCTGCACGCGCTGCTCCACCAAGCGAATGAATGGTGTCCGTGCATGCCAATAGCTACAACAAAACTCATTGTTTGTGTTGTTGCTGCTTCGCGTAAAAGTGAGTTACGAGTGCAGCATGGCGTCACATTTGTTAGCTGGCGTTGCGCAAAGCGTCAGTCAGTGGAACTTGCCACACGAGTAGCGCGAGAGCGTTGAGCGCGTTGCTGGGTGCCTGTGTGTGCCTTAATGGTTCTCAAAAGCGTTGAGGTTTGGTTCTTGGTTGATGCATCATTGTTGCTGCTGTTCTTAACTTGCTGCAAAATGTTCAACTTCCAGGGTGCTGCCAGATTGTTTTTTATTCGAAATATTGTACTTTTGTTTAACTTAAAAATTTTTGGAAATTCTTTAGTATTAAAAAAAATTTTGATTCGAAAAACTTTAACACCAAATAATTATTTTAGTGGGTAATATTTTTGTTTTCTTTTTCACGTAATTTAGACATTTTTCTGTTCTAAAATTACACAAAATTGGAAGCTCACAATCAAATTAAATGATTTGCAATATTTCTTGCTATAATAGCAAACAATTTAATTAAGCGCCTAAAGGTAGACCACGTTGAAATATTAGTATAACGTTGCCTACATTTAGGCGAATATTCCACGCAATTAAATTTCACCTCTGCTTAACTTTACGGGCGACTTTATCGTGGACTGCTGATCAAATCTGTACTTCCCTACCAAACATTTTAAAATCCATCGTAAGATATAACACACATATTTTTTCTAAATGCTTAGTAAGACTTACAGTTCGTCACTTAAAATGCAAAAAACGTATCAACAAAAAAATGGTAATTGAGTTTTTTATTACCTACGATTCACTACATCTTATTATATATATTTAGCATAGAGTTTTCAGCTTCCGCTGTCAGACATAACCAATATATTGGTTAGTCGAAAAAGTATTTTCGTATTCCTAATCAAACTTCAACTTATTTTTTTATTTATACTAATAAATAAATAAACAAATATTCTTCACTTTTTTATATAAAAATTTTTCAATATATTTCGAATTTCTTCATTATTCATTGTGAACAGCTATAACTTCTTTCAACTTCCCCGAACTTAATTTTTGGTTAAATGAAGCTTAAAATCTCACCTTTTCAACTCTATACGGTATGACACAATGCGATTGGGTGCATTGGAGAGAAACAATTATTCAATACAACAATTCAATGACAACAATTGACAAAATACGAAAATACTCTTTCGACTACCCAATATAACCATTTTATAACCAAAACTCTGATTTTTTTCAAAATGAATGGTTCCTATTATATCGTTCTTCCTTTGTCTACAAATTTATGAAGAAAGATGTTATGCTATTTTTAGTTTTAGGTTACGAGTTGTAATTTTTATATAAGGCGTTGCCACACGTTTCGTTATTCTTTTTTATCAATTTTACACGAAAATAAATTTTGAGTAGAAATTTTGTGAAATATTGCAATCTGTTTGATATTTTCTGAAAAATTCAATTAATAATCAAGAGTGCCTCACTAGCTTCACTAACTGCCAGTATTTCGAATCCCTACTAATAAAATCGAAAAGCTTTAAAATATTCCGTAGCACAAGCTGGTAAGCATGGCAAATCGCCGCGCACTGAGAGCAAATGACTAATAATTTTTTATACTCCAATGAGCTCATATGAGCTGGGTGAGAGCACACAGCCAAAGCCACCCACCCACTCGTCACTCGCTACACATCGTCCCAGTGGAGTAAAACAGCAGACAGGCCTACGTGCGCTCTCTTCACCATCTTCACTGTGCTCATTGAGCTCGACCACTCTTTCATATAGCAAGCACCTAGTACAAGCTTATTTATATTCTTATATGCCTATAAATATTTATATACGCGTACGTGCCCACACACTTGATTGCTCAGCCGTTTTGCCAAAGTGCGCTGCCGATGATAATGATGATGATGACAAAGGCAACAACGGCAAAGATGTTGACAAGTTGAGCGCAGTACACAGAGAAAACGGGTGAAAAAATAATTGAAATGAAATAATAAATAATCAAGCAAAGCGTATACGATAATCTTAAAACGTTTGCAAATAGAAGAGTCACCAAAATATATACAATAAGAATGAAGCGCGCACACACACCTACAGCAAGCACAATCAGCTTCAGCGTCAGCGTCAGTACCAGCGACAGCAAATGACGAAAATGTTAAAGCGGAAGATGTGGATGAAGGTAACCAGTATATGGAAGATGAGCGCCAAGAAAGAGCGCACTCCGTTCGGCAGCGCGCTGCGCTGTGCGCGTATATTCTACTATACTACGGCTGAGCGCTGCTTCATAAATTTCGTAATTTCGTGTCTTTACTTTATTATATGAAAATAAATGTATTTATGTACATAGAATACGTACGGCAAGTACTTAGAAATGTATAATAAATACGCGCTAGAGTTTTCTAAGCAAATAAAGTAAGTCTAAGCTTCCGCGCTGATCCGCCGCACCAGTTTAAATCACTCTTCTGGCTCTTTCTTTATTTTGTAGGATGCAGCGCGTGCTTAAAACTAACAGCGCTGCTTTCATTGGTACAAATATTTGTAAAAATTTATTGAACCTAGGCGCTTATACAAAAAACTTTAAAGGGAGACATAAAAAGTGACTTTGCAAATACGCGCTTAGTTGCGGCTGCTGCAAAAAAGATAACGTTGTAAAACAAATCAAATAGTAAGCAGCCATAAACATAAACTGACAGCGCGCTTTACGCCTGCAAGGCATATAGCCTACCGCGGCTCAACGGCGCGTCGTCTTTATACTTAATGTTACATAGTTTAAACTTGTACTTACCCGCTGTACGCTGTGCGCGCTGCTTCAGCGCTGCGCTCGACGTTAACGCTATAGCGCGCCGTCGCTCACTTATTCTTTTTGATGTTTTTGTTGTTCTAACTACGGCTATTGGTTCTTTAGTTAGTACTTTTCGTTGTTTTTCGTTTTTTTTCTTTGCTCGCGACGTTTACTAATTTTGCGCTGCCGACGCCGGCTTGACTTTTTGGCCAACGTTCGCGTTTATTGCTTTTACTTGCTGTAATATTGTCTTATTTTTATTTTTACTGCTATTTTATTGCACCTCCTACGTGTACCTTAAACTTTACTTGCTTTGTTTGCTTTTTTACCGTGCTTGTGCTGTACGCAGCGCATAGACGCGTCTAACGCGGGTCACGAAAACATCACCTATTCTCTATTATTACCACACTCTTCCGCCTACCGCCTTCAACAAGAGCCGCAACAGTACTAGCGCTTTGGTGTCGCGGCTGCTGTGGCTCTAGTGATTGTCGCTACTACTACGCTTACTACTCGTAACTTTGTTGTTGTTGTTGTTGTGGGCTGTATTGCTGCCGCCTTCACTGCCGCTGCGGTTGTAGTAATTCTTGTTTGATTTCAATTTTTTTTGTGTTACTTTTAGTTTTATTTGTTCCTCTTCCAGCAGCATTCACTGAATCGTAGCGCTGTCGGCTACTCGAACTTTTGGTGGTTTGACTACTTTCTGGTTTTTACTAGGAGTCGCGCTCACTACTATCGCTTTTTGTATGAACACACACGCGCGCACACACATACTCAAGTATATTACTCAATTGTTTTACACATCATGCTATTTACGAGCAAACACTCAAGCGCACTGTGCTGTCTTAACGCCTACGGCCGGAGTTTAAGTACATAAATGGCCACGAACGGGCAGCGCGACTGCCGCAATTCTTGTTTTTTGTTTTTCTTCGACGACGTTGCAGACTAGCTGTCGTTGAAATTAGGCTCTTTTCTTATTATTTATTGTTTCTAATTTTCCAGTTTCGTAACGCGCGCGGGTGGTAGGTGTGCGGTTGGACAACTCAACAAGCAACGCGCTGCGCTAGTAGCAATTATATTTTCCAATAGTAGTATTAGTTGTAGTAGTAGTAGCACCGCGGACGGACTATACGTGCTGGTAGTGATAATAGGTACTGCTGGCGTTTTGTTTTCACTGCTCACTGGCAGCGCAATCGAAGTATGAACACTGTATTGTTGGAGATTTTTTTCCAACTACGGCGCTGAATTGTGTAGAGCGGCAGCGCAAGTGAAAATGCACAAAGTATATTAACAAAAAACCTTGAGCGCTAAATAGACGCTCTCTGGAGCACTTTATTTTGGCTGCGCGTTTGCAGACAACGTAAACGCTCTCACCGGTGCTAAGGAAGTGTAGCAGAGTACAATACATAAAAAAGAAAACAAATTTTACGCTTTCATTGTAAAACAGCGCCAGCATCGTGTGGCGCGTGCTTTATGGCGCTCAGCAGCGCCCACCATTGCTCAGGCGCTACGCTCTACGCCCGGCGCATGCAGCCGCAACTCTCTCGCATACTTAAAAAACAACAAATAACAATTTTCAAGTTAACGCCGAGAGTAACGCTTGCCACTTATAGTCAAAATACAGGGGCTTCAAAGTGTATTATTTTCATGTAGGTCTAGAAATATTTTTGTTACGTAATTAATCGAGAAGTCTTGGTTTGCATTATATCTGCATTAGAGCGCTTCTATTTAAAAACCAAATATTGCTTTTCTTGGATTTGGTATAGTTAGACCAAGTACTATAGTTCTCGTATTCGGTTGATAAAAATTGTTCGAAGTGGTTATCTTTCGGCGGGTATTCACAATCAGCCTGCAAAGGGGGAAAGAAAGTAGCATTATACCTTTCAAAGTCTATGCTAACATGAGAGGTGACAGTTGCTACGTTCTCAATACAGTCGGATCTACTAAGATAGACCGGAAGGACTATTGATAAGTTAGGTTAGTCTGGTGGGCTAAAGAGCCACGCATAGACCAGTTTTGGTTTTTTGTGGTGCCAGATGGAGTTCAGTTACGAGGACCATGAAGAGTAGTCATCCTTTAGCATGCCTGCGCTTGACGCGTACTTCAATAGACTATGTGGCCTGACTAACGACACCTCTTCCAGTGTCTTTGGGCCCTGTCGAGGTCGTAAAAGTGCACAAGAGATGTTCCATTGTTTCCTTGGCGCCTTGCTCTTTAACGGTATAATTTTTTTTGGGACTTAGTAGTTATATAAATTTTAAATAAATTTGTAGGAATATGATTCTTGATTACCATCTCAGCGATTTTACATGGAATTGTAAAAAGTAACCTGTCGTAATGTTGTTTAGTTTAGTTGCCATAAAATGTAACGAAATCTGTTTGGCTCTTAGTAGATCAGTAATATTATATATACAGAAAATTGTAACTGAATGCCACTGATATTGAAATCCAGGCATAGCTATTATGTTTTGTTTGGCGTGTTAGAAAGGCACTGAGCAGAGTTTTTGTAATGAAGACTACAAGTATGTAGGTATGATTGAATTTCAAACTGACAGTTTGGTGGCAGAGCGGCCGGTAAATAATACATTAGCTTCTAAACTCTACAGTGGTGAGCAAATAAGAAGTACACTGCCCAAAAATTTCAGTTATAAGGGTGGATTATTAAACAAAAGCAGGCAGTCGAAGTTTGATTTTACAAAATAAAAATTATAATTTATACGAAAATCAGCATTAAAATGTAAAAGTAATAAAATAATTACAAGTTAAATATAAGTAAATTAATTTTAGTATATAGATCGGAAGAGCACATAATAATAAAATATTTATTAATTACTAATTAATATTTTTTTTTTTAATTTTTTTCAGTTAGTTTTGTGAAATATGAAATATTGTATATGTAGTCTTCGCTGAGACTGAATGACTTCTGCATTTTAAACAGGTGAGTCTATTCTTACATATTGACAATACATGTTTTATATTAGTAAAGTTCCCAAAAGTGGAAGTGAATTTGGAGTTAATTTGTTCCTCTGTATATACACGTCTTGAATAATATTTCATGTCTATTGCGCTTATGAATATCGTAAGTAGACTTCTAAATAATTGAACTGAAGGACCTGTTGTTGTTATAGCTCCAGAAAAAGTCCCTGAAGTAATGTCGAGTTGACAGTCTATGGCCGGATCAAAATCCGGGTCCGTTTCGGCTACTTAGACTCCCACTGTTCCCATAATTTGAAGACCCTTATGAGTGATAACCCTACACTTGTGTCAATGTTTGTTTTTCGACAAAACGGTCGAGTCGAGGTTGTCCTTAGTAATACTGATCATATTCTTATACATTTCCTAGAGTTGTAAGATGCCCGGTTTATTATTTATTTATTGTTTCGGCTTAACATTATTTTAAACCTTATGCTTCTTAAGTCCCTCCGCAACAGTTTTGCTCTCTAATAATATAATCAGAGAATGTCATTAACAGGCTTCCATATATACCTAAATTGTTTGTACTTTGCCACCACTGTACTAATATTTGTTACAGTTTGACAAACATTGCGTTGGCTTTGAAACTGTCTTGTTAAAGGTGGATTTAATTTGTTCCGAGGTGAAGTTGGAATTATGAATTTGTATATCCTGAAAAGAGTATACTAAGTTTGCCAGGATGTTTCTAACAGCCAAAAGGAAACGTGGGATAGCTTATTAAATATATATGTATATATAAATGATCAGCTGATGAGCTGAGTCGCCTTAGTCACGTCCCTCAGTTTTTGAGATATCGATCTGAAATTCTGCACACGTCATTTTCTCCCTAAGAAGCTGCCGATATCGGATCACTATGGCATTTAGCTGTTATACAATATGAACGAACAGAATTAAACCCTTGGATAACTTTTTCATTTGACAAGATATCTTGACGAAGTTTTGGCATGAATTATTTTTCTAAGCAACGCTACGATCTCTGAAGAAATGTTGCCGATCAGACGTCTATAGCATATAAACTGAACAATGAAATATAAGTTCTTTGGAGACTTCTTTATATGTGAAGGATATTCTAGCTTCGGTGCAGACGAGGTTAACCTTTTTTCTTGTTTAATTTAATAAAACTACGTTTTTTTTTTAATTTTAAACACTTTACTGAACACTGTTGTAATTTTAAACAAAATACTAGGCATATCGCTTAAGCAACAGTCAATTTATATAAAATTAATAAAAAGTCGTTAATTTAATTAATTACAAGTGTCTAATGTATATACATGAAATCTATATAATTTAATACATATGAGCTTAAAATAGGACACTTAGGCCTAATGGATGGATCAATAGTAACTTAAGCACTGAAATGAGTTTTCGTCAAAGCGAATGTGATTTTTATTTCTACACTTTAATTAAATAATTTTTTATACTTCGTTTTTATTATTTTTTGTTTTAATCTCTACACGCAAAAGCGCAAATATTTTCGTTTTTTCTTCCATCTTACTATATTTACTCGCTTAACAGTACATCGGCTAGCTAAGGTAGCATTAAGGCAGATCGAAAGGCTTAATACATATAACATTTATGCTATAAAAGATATTAATATTTAGTTTGTTTCTCAAGCGCTTAAAAAGTAGCTGCATATATTACTTATAATAAATTAATGTAACGGTAAAAAAGAGGTGCGTCATGTGTGATTCTATCGTTTGTGTTTTGTGATGATGCGTTACTTATTACACTATATGCTAAACTTCGTTCGATTTCGTCGCCTCCTCGTATTACTTCACTGTCTCGCATTGCACTAAGTCTACATAGCCGTCTCCAGTGGCTGACTGTAGCTGCGACTATTCGTACTGAGCGGCACCATGCTCGGCGACTCATCGTCGAAATCTGTCTCTAACAGCGCCTCGGATCGGGAACGATGGTATGCCGTCGGCTCCGGACTGGCAGTTTGATAAACAGTCTTTGGACGTTTGCCGTTTTGATTGTGACCCTGCACCGAGCTCTTCCCAGCCAATGGCTGTGTCGTAGCACTCGGCTGTTGCGCCGACACCAGCGCTCTCGTAGTGTGCGGCGCCGCTGCCATACGCGACAACTGCGGTTGTGCTTTACTGCTACGCACCGCGGTGTAGTAGGAATCGGGGCGACGCATGTCGGGTGGCGGTGTGGGCAGTCCGCTGATCGCGGCGGTTTCATGCCGATACAAAGGCATTTCCTCCGCCTTTTGTGGGGTGGGTGTGAAATTTAAATTATCAATTTTTTGCTCATACGGCAACGTACTCATATGAGAGTCATTGCTCAGCTGTGAGCTGCTGGTGGGACGCATTTTGCCATTACCATGCCCACTGCCGCTGGGTAGAAAACTACTGTGTCCCTGCGCCTTCGGTTTATTGTAGGCGGGCGGTGGTAGATTCTGTTTGAGCTCATGCAGGAATGAGAGACTCTCATTACCGCCACTATGCAGAGGTAATGTACTGGCATTGCCGTAGTAATCCGAGTTGCCATCCTCCACATCGGTCTGGTGTATGATGGGCGTGTCTTCGGCAATGCTAGTGGCCACCGAGTTGTTCAGCGTGCTGGCGTAAGTAGAATTGTCGCGGAAACCTTCGTTGCGGTAGGAAAGCTCGAATGTGTCGGTTGGTCGTGGACGGCCACGCGCTGTGGATGCTTTCGAAATCGAGCCAATTGTCGCCACTTTATATGGTTCATTTGATTTATTAGCGCCCTTCAATGCGTCTGGCTCACATATTCATTGTAGTTCGGTTTTTGATATTCGCTGGGATGCGCCGTTTGATTCTCATACGGTTCGAAGCTGCCGTCAGAGCTGAGAACACTTTTGTCCATTGAATCGATGGAGCCGTTGCCCATCATTTTATAGTCTTGCCCCAGTTGTTTAGAAAGCGTGCCCGTCGATGTGGACATATTCTAATCAAATAAAGAGAGTCGTCGGAAGAAAATAAAAGTGGGGGAAATAAAAGGTGAAATGAAAACTGCAAAATAATATAAATTTATACAAAATAAGGTTTCAAATAAGGTTTAAAGTATAATAAAATAACTAACATAACAAGTCTCAAAAAATTAGACCTAAACATTATTCAGAGCAGTTTTCAGGACCTTTACTATGATCTGAGCTTACTCTTAAGAAATGTATCTTATTTCTGGTTCTTAGGGACCTCAAAAACTGACATAACATTTCAGGTAAGAAAGTAGAGATGACAAAAGCTCCCTTGGAATGGAAAGGGATCCAAGTTGCTTTCGGGTCTGCTTTTACTGATATTTGAACTTACTGCTCAAAACATTCCCCACTCGAGTTGAAGTACTTTTTCCTGGAATAATTTTTGAGTAAAAATATCTTTGGAAAGCTAGGGCAGTAAGTTTTAATAGTAATAGAAATCTTTAGACCCAAACCATGGAGTTTGATAGATACTCAACGTTCGCTTTTTGGGCAAAGAAACATTATTATATAAACAAAGCAGCTCAAAATGCAAAAAACATTAGGTTGAGATATTACCACAAAGTTTCAACCAGAAATGGATTATAGGCATGATCTCAAGGATCTGTTAAGAGATTATTGAGTACGAGGAATGCCGAGAATGTAGGCTGTAGCTCTACAGAAGTCTATTGTCAATTATTTGTGGCTTTTAAATGGAGAAATTAAATAAGGTTTTAAAAAATATCTTCCAAATGAATCCTTCTACTTAATGGTCCCATAGGGGTTCCTTATAACTTAATGACGGTAAATAAGGGGTAATTAAGCTTGCTTAAAAAATAAAGAAAAATAAACTCTCTTGAATAAATAAAAAAATATTATAAACTTAAACTAAAGTACGAAGTATCATAAATAATTTGGAAAAAACATAAAATTAATAAACATATAATCATACAAAGTTTCGACGACGCAGCGATCCCTGCGGATCAATGCTATTCAAGCTACGTAAGCTCTGCCGTATACTATTTCTGCGCTGTAAACGTTGCACGTGACGATGCTTCGACTTGGCATACCAACAGATGGCGACCAAAATCAGTAATATTATGGCCAAAATGAAAGCCGAAATGATGCTGATCGCGAAGATATCAGCGCGCCAAGAGAGCGGATCGATAATGACCTGAAAGAGTGAGAAATATATTTAAATGAAGCCAAATATGTCTAATTGTTTTAAAATATGGCCTACCCTTGGATCTGTTTCGCAAATGAAGCCCATCTCATTGCTGCAATCCTCAACCTCGGTGGTGGTGAAGGCGAAGCTCGTGCAACGATCGATGTGATCGAAATCTTGTATCCACACCTTTTCGGGGTATCTGTAAATAAAGTTTTGGAGATGAAGATGTTAATACTTTTTGAATACCTTTGAAGGAATTTTTGTCTGAGTGCTTTGATAGAAAGGAAATGGCAATGATGCTAAAATGACGTTTTTAGCATAATTTATGTTATGTAATACTACTAAAGGCTTACAGAAGTCTTCAGTCTGGTTATAAACCTTTAAGCATGAAAGATGAATTTAGTAGAACAAAACGAGAGATCTATTGAAGAGCTTCCGAGTTTCGTTAGATCGAGTGATATCTTACACAATCGAAGTTACAACAGAGCTCGAACTTAGACAATGGCGAATTATTACCGGTAGGCCCTAGATTTGTAGCTGAAGCCATGTTTCTTTTCTGGGTACCAAAAAAAAGTGTCTGAACTTCGAAAAGAACATTCTAAAAACCGCGTGGCTATTTAGACTATTTGTAAGAGGAATAAGGAGCTGTTTAAAAAAAGCGTTCCAAAATAAAAGCGATAGAGAGCCATTCAAGAATTCAGTACAAAATTGAGAGACCACAACATGTGGACAAGATTTCTCAGAACATCAAAGGTTTATCCTTGTTATTCACTTTGCAGCATCGGAAAGTTTTAATATTAATTTAAGATGAAACTTTGTGTCACAACATATATGTATGTATTCGAGGTCTTCGAAATATATACTTTTTACTCACTTCAAGTGCCTCATTTGCCCTTGTAAATATCTCCACAACGTCGCGCTGTCGGTACGTATGAAAGGCATTGTCGAGTTCTCGCTACGGCAGAAAGCGCGTGCCTCATGGAAGGTCAAAGGAGCGCCCACATAAATGAAGCAAGTATCATGCACTAACGACCAACCGGGCGGGCACTTGCCATCGAGTATGGTGAGATTGTTCATTTGGAATGGCACCGCTTGCACCTCGAGTAGCAGAGGATCATCTGAAAAAAGAGGAAATAAAAAAGTTAAAAAAAAATTTCAAAACTTCATCTAACGTTAGCATGCATACCTGATTTATCGCGTATGCGCGACTGCACCGATATCGTGTTATTATAGCTCCAATAGTTGTGTCTAGCATCGATCTTTGAGCGCCATAGTTCAATGGTGCTAATGAGAGGAAAGTGAAAATGATGAGAAAAGTAAAAAGTTATAAATTTTTTTTTTTGTTTTTTATTGAGAATTTTTTTATTGTTTTTTAAGAGACATTTTTATTTATTTTTTAATAACTTTGCTTCCACTTACCTATTGATCACATAATCAACATTCAAACTACAGTTAGAGTAACGGGTGAGTGTGTGTTTTTACGTAGCATGCATACATAGTTCAGGCACGTACATATGTAGTGGATAGTTATTGTAAAAACGAGGTTAAAAAATAGAAAAGAAAAGTTCAAAGTGGGCTTATACGTAAATATTTGTTTGGGGGTTAGAAAAATCAGAGAAACTTCGGTTTATAGTACTGAGTTATATTTGTAATACCGGTTGAAAGCTAATTTACTTACATTGAGTTATTAACGGTAATCATTTCGTAATCGTTTTCGGGATTCTCAAATATATTGTCGACATACTGCTGACCTGCAGTGCCGGCGACAACTGTAGCGCGACCCATCCAGTTTGTGGCAACATTGCTGTCAAGAAAAAAATAGTTTTTTTAATAAAGCGCCAAAAGGTATGCAATGATTATGAATATTTGGAGTAAAATACCAGCATAAATTGTTGCCTACATTGCGGCGCATTCCCAAAACACATGCTGACCTTAGAAAGCGGGCGAAATCTTAGTCAAAAGTTCATTACTCTCACTTACCTATAAAAACCATTATGCGATGTGGTCTGATAGATGGGCAAACGCACTTTCTCAAAGCCCGATATCTCGACAATTCGTCCACCAACATTGCTATGTACGAAATTGTAACTGAAGTTCGAGACAACTTGACGCAGCTTGATGACATCTTCGAAACCGGCCTTGTTCTGAGCAAAATAATTACGATATAACTCGATCTCTTGATACGGTGACGACTGACGACCCTCGACATACAACGCTGGACGATTGCGATTGCCAAAGAAAAGATTGTGATGTATGAAACCGCGTAGCGAAGTGGCTGAACCGCGTGAGTCGGCGCGTATGCTCAGACCGCCCTGATTATGCATGATCAAGTTGTTCTGGTAGGAAAAATACAATAAGTAGGAGCGACAAGTTTCGCTTGTGACTAATGACTTACCATAAAGTACAGCGAATGCATATTCTGCACATCAATGCTGAGCGCCGACTTGCAAGTGGAGAAATTGCCATAAAGTTGATGACAATTGCCCTGGATGCGATTCGAGGTGAGCGTAAGAGTGGGTGTAACCTCACCGGCGGACGAATAAGTGACAGCACCCTTCACTGCGTTCGATATGTGGGTATAGGTGACATTATGTTGAGCATCGCGAACTGCAGCGAAACAAATAATAAAGCACTAGGTTTTATGGAATTTCAAATCTATTCTACTCACATTGTCCCAAAGTAGATATCGGCACCGTTACAATTTCGGCAATGAAACCGTGATATTCTGGCGCGCCACTCGCAATCAACTGTAAGCTCAAGGTGGGACTCTCGGTCTTGAAGAACTTACGCTGATTGTCGCTGTCCCATTCGATTTTGCCGAGAAAACGTGAAGTTACGTTATATATATCGCCATCGAAAAGTTTTATCACATCCGTGCGTCCATATTCCTTCGAGTGATTAAATAAATTCGATTGCAGCAAACGGAAGCCCATCGGTTTGGCACGATATAGTGAAGTGAATATCTTGACACAGTTCACAGGGTTATTATCGTACTTGTAGTAGACTAAAATACGTTCCTCCACGGTGAGCACCTTTTGTGGATCACAGATATCAACGAGCGAGAAAAGTTTATACGGTATATCCAAATCTTTAAGTGGCGTAAAGCTGGACTCGTCACTTTCACGACCTTCACCGGTCAACGAGAGTATATTGATGCCAGCGCCAAAAGCATTGCTGATATTCAAGAAGTTGAGGTTCATCGTGCCACTGGGTGCTATATAGTTAACACCGTGGTGTGCGGAGTTCACGATCGTCACCGAACGTATTGTCGGATTCTTGTGTATCGCTTGTATTGCGGCTGATTTCTGATTATGCAATATGCCAGCATTTTCAATGCGTATATATTCCAAATGACTCTGCCTATTATTGATCGGTCCATGTGAGAGACTATCATGAAAACGATGACCATATTGATTCTCTTCAAAGTCGGAATTGGCAAAACGTATGCCACCCCAATAGACGAGATCTTCGGGCGCGCTGTTGCAACTTACAAATACGAACACATCATCCCAACGGCATTCGTGCCGACGTCCATAAACTTGTCCATTTAAGCGTTCGGCGCAATCCTCCATACGCAACTCATCGCCACGACACTCCAGCGGTTGCACCCAGGTCCAAATACGTGTCAGTGAGTTTGTGTGATACTCAATGCGTCGATCGTGTCCATAATAAACGTTGAGCGGATCAAAGCCGAGCTCACGACAAACAACCTGCGCATTACGTTCGGTGAAGCGGCTATCACAAATCGGTACCCATTGCAGTGTGGTATGGTTGAAATACTCGAGAAAGCCTTCGTTGATGCCGCCAAAAGAGAGCTGCGGATTTGTCGTGCAATTCTGTGCGCTTGTGCAAAGTCTGATGGAATCGTATGCCTGCGACTGACTCAGATCTTCGATGGCACGTTTCGTTAACATTGTGTACGACTCATGAGAGGCATTCACAAAGGGACGCATTATAATTTCTGACTCACGATAACCCGTAGCCAAGAGTGTGCCCAGTACCAATATACCTACATTTGGCTCGAACTCGAGTTGTACGCCATGTTGTATGGAAAGCGTGGCTCCAGGCATGACAGTGATGTCGGAGAGTATGCGATATGGCTCAAGACGTTTGGGTAATGACAGATCCTTGTAAATACGACCACCCGTCCAATTGTTGAGATCAATGATTTCGTCGTGCTCATCGATCAGTGAGACACTTCCATCGAAAGTGTCCTCAATGAGGAATGGCTGATAAATGACGTCCGCGTGATCGTTCCACGTATCGAAATCAAATATTTTCGACTCGATGTACTTGGCATCCTTCGAGCCCCACCAATTCTCCGTGGCATAAAAGTAGTTATTTAGACGTGCCGAACGTACACCTGCCACCAGATTGTAATCCATTTGATTCTCTGCGATTAAGTTACGATACAGCTTCACATTTTGTATGCCATCCAAACGCACGACGGCGCTCGGTAGACGATTCTGCGGACGCACTTTACGTGGGCGATAATTGCGCATGGGCGCACTACGGAAATTGCCCGCCATTGAGTCGATGCTATTACCTTTTATGGTATTGTAGGCGATCAGTGCCGGCACCTCACCCAGTATCTCGCTCAGACTGTCAGCACGCAGCTCCATAATAAATTTAGCATTGTTACTCTCGATGCGATTATAATCGAACTTGATGCGTTTCTCCATGCCGTCGAGTGTTATCAGACTACGCGGACATTGATTGTTCAAAAATACATTTGAGGTTATGTTAAAGACCGTGTAATGACCACTGACGTCGATGAAAAAGTTACGATTACGCTGCCAAGTGCTATTACCGAAGTAGACGCTGTGCGTGAAATTCTCATTGTACTGCCAAACGTAGGGCAATGCGACCTGGAAGCCACCGAAAGCATTATCCTCGACCGTCGTATCTTGTACCACATAATGGAAGAGATTATTCGATGAACGCAAATCCTTCGAAAGCTGTCTTATGCCATGTCCATTCTGTGTGATCATCGAGCTGTTCACATGTATAGTCACCTCGGAGATGTTGCTGTACTGCACATCCCAGAACGGCGACTTCACCAGTATAGCCTCTCGAAAGTTCGTACTGATTTCAGAATTCATAATTTTGATGGACTCATTCGCCTTACGTAGGTAATACTCGCCATTATCGCCCATATAACGATTGTAGTAGTAAGCGGCAATGCCACGAAAGTTCTTCTGTATCTTAGTAGAACGTATGCTAAGCGTAGGCACAGGACCGCTCACGACACGATTACGTATATTCTGCACTGGTGCCGTGACAGTAGAGAGACGCAGTACAGCGCCACCCAAAGCATTAGTACCGCTCTCGTAGTAAATGATAATGCCGTAACTGCTGCTCGTGGTTGGAAATACATTGAGATCACGTTTGAGCACCCACAAAGAGGAACGCCTGTTCTCTGTTTGCGAATCGAGTATTGTGATATGCTCCGTGGAGAGGTTTTGTACGGGGTTGAGCAATTGTATGCCCAGCACATAACCGGCGGGGCAACGCACAACAATTTTGCGACTTATCGACTCACCACGTACAGGCTCTGTGCGTATATACTTATTTTGCCAGGTGTCCAAGTCAATTTGACCTTCATCGCGTGGCAATACATAAGGATCGTAGTCAGCCTCAAAGGTGTTGAAGTCCACAGCCATTTTAAACCAACCACCCAGTTCACTCTGTTCGATCGCCGAAATGACCGGATCATGTGAGATGCCACTATCGCGATTGTTCTTTATAATCGAACCCTGTATCCGCAAATCCAACTGCTTCAGGCTGATGCCATTACCACGATTGCCTATGAATTCACAATTCTTAATGTTATTCACCGACTTGCCACCATAAAGATCTGCATATACAACACCCAGACCGTCTTGCAGATTATCCACCACACGCACATTCTCCAGATTGTGTCGCGCAAAGTCCATTTGTATTGCGGGCTTGAAGATATTCGTGGTGTAATCGAAGAGCCCTGCCTTCTCAATAGTTAGGTACTGTAGGTCAGCGCGTTCGGCTAACATGCTGAAGCGTACACCGGCCCAAGCGCCCTCATAACAACGCATACCTACATCGTTTTCATGTGTGCATGAGTTCTCGAACTCACCACGTGTTGAGTACTCTGCGCGACACTTGGTTATATCGAGATCATGTTCGGTGCAATGCACATTCGATGCAATCACATCCTCAGTCACACCCACTGTAGGCATTTGTGAGCGGTGTAGTCGCCAGTCACGCGGATTGAGTGTATAACCGAGATGATGACACACAAGCGCCGCATTTAACACTGTCCAACCGTAGTCGCAGACTGTGCCCCAACGTCCATCTAAGTAGACCTGCAAACGTCCTTCGTAATCACCAGCTCCTCCAACGAGCCGTACCGGCACACGCGGTGGCTCATTCTTCTCTATGATCGACTCGGTCTCCACATCGATAATGTCAACATCTAATTGCTCCATGTCAGTCGAATTATCCATAGCGATAACAGTCTCACGCTTCAACGTAAAGAATATATCATCTGGGCGACGACCGCGCGCCTCTAATTTACCTGCGACCATCATGCCGACGCTGGGTTCAAATTTGAGCGTAACACCGGGTTGCAGCGTTAGCTTGCCTCCGGGACGTATATTGATGTCGTTCGTTACGCGATACGTGCCCGGTGAGAGTATTTCTTGACCATCAATTTCACCGCCAATCAAATCAGAGCCTTCTTGCGAGAAGCGTGGCACCAGCGTAGACATTGTGATCATTGTCGTCGAGCCAGGATTGGAGCTATGTAACAGGTAGGGTATATACTGTATCTTAGCCAAATTATAACGATTGTTGCGATGAAAGAGACGCGCAAATATCTTATTCTCATCCGAGTGACCCAACCAATTATAGGTGGCGTTGATTATCTGACTCTGATCACTCAGCTGTGAGCCCACCTCGTAGGCAGAGTCCAAGTTGTGTAGTATGTTGCGGAAGATGTCCACATTGCTGGAAGCAACCACAACAGCAGCAGCGACACGGCAACGTGGATTGAGGCGTCCCGAGCCATCGCTACCCTCACTACCCTCGATCAGCGGCCCAAACGGTTCTGAGATCTTGTTATCACGCACGAAATTGCGTGTGAACAGCAACGACTGCAGCTCGTGTGTGCTGTAGGGCGATAGACCCAATGATACCACATAAACGCCGCTGTTACGTCGAAAGAAGTTACTTTGTATCAGCAGACGGACAGGCATGAAGTTGAACTCCTGAAAGATATAGTCATTGCGTATATAAATTGCACCATAAGAACCCATGCGAAAGTGATTGAACTCGATTTTGCCTTGTAGATTGAGTGCAGGGCTGAGAAAGATCGAGTTTTTCTGGCTATAGTCGAAGGTATTGTGTCCGATTTGTAATTGCATATTCGGCTGTTTGTTGGCAGTGAAACGCCAGCAGGACTCCACCAGCACATCGTTATTTAGACTACCGTTAAAGTTGTTTCCTGTGATGTTGACCCAAATGGGTAGACAATAGTTCCCGTGCAAGACCCCTGTCTCCAAATTTCCACCGATTTGTGAGTATTCCACTGTCGTCGTTTGGTTGAAAGGTATATATTCTACACGGTCCGGTGCGCTGGTATCGTTTAGCCAAACTGCCAAGCCATAACCTTTATTCGCTTGTATTGCGCTACGTGATATATTACGATTGCCGCCATAATAGGTGATGTTTACACCGCCACCCTGATTGAATGTTATGTTACTGCTCGTGATATTCACGTCTCCAGCGCCGCTGGTTACATGCACACCCGACACATGTCCATTGCCCGAGACGAAGCTACCATGCACATGCAGTTTGGAACGTATATTATCGATGGCAATACCACGTCCGCCATTATCCTCGACTACCGAGTTCGCAATACGTAAATCATATGCTCGTGTATCATCTGTGGTAATTCGTATAAAGCCATTCACTTCCTGACGCGCGTCTGCCTGTATACGCATGAAGAGCTTCTCGCGATTGCTCGTCACACTCTGAGGACGCGTGTAGTTACGCGCTTTCCACGCAAATAGCACCCGATCCGTCTCCGAAGTACCGTCGAAGATCTCCACTGTGGCGGTCTCATTGTTGCGCAACACAAAGGACTCAAAGTGCACCGTAAGCAAATATCCGGGACGTGTGAAGAAGTATTTACCGCACACTTTCTCCGAGCCGGCATAGTATTTTTGCGTGAAGGACAACGAGATGGGATAAGTCTGCCCGGAGGTTGTAGGCAATGTGCAAAAATCATAAATGGTCGCACGATCCATACGCTCATTCGCACGCAAATCATGTCCCACATACTTGACACCATCCGCTATGTTACCCACAATATTGCAACCGTCCAACTGTACCATACCCTGACTGGAGTTCACAAACACACCAATACCATTATTTTTCTGCACAGTCACATTCTGCAAGACGAAACCTCCCTGCGGCAAGGTCGCATTGAAACCGGTGTAAGCCGAATGACTGATTACTACATGTTGCAACACAGGCGGCAGTCCAATAGCTTCCAAGGCGGACTTGACGCTATAGTCTCGACCAACACCGGCATGCTTGATATCGACATAACGTAATGTGGACTGTGATAAGGCTGTGTAAACGATATTGTTATAGCCGAGCGTTTTAGTGGAAGGCGCGTTGTGAAAATAAAGTCCACGCCAATTATCGAGTGGTGCATTGTACAACGGTCGACATTGTATGCCGATATCATTGTGGTAGTCGCATACACCAGAGCCCAGCTGCCGCGTTGCCCAGGCGCAATTCAGCAGCGAGTTCTCACCACCTTTACAACGCGGCTGTTCGTAGAGCAAACGTGGGTGATAGCCTGGTGTGCGTTCAACCCAATTCCAAAATCGTCCGCCAGCATAACCCATTTGACGACACGCGACCGCGTAGTCCACGAGCGTCCAACTGTTGGATTTCGGAGAAAATATATATTATTTTCGTTATAAACAATTTTTAAACTACTCACTTTCTCGAATTTGTGCAGACATCGCGCCATGAGCCTTTGTGATAGAGCTGTAGGCGTCCTTCTAAAGGCGTTGGTCCATCGACTAAGCGTGCGCCTCGTACCTCTGCATCTATGATATCTGTCTGGGTAGCCATGGGTTTCGCTTGTGCTGTTAATGTGATGCGTGATGTTGGTGTTCCCTGGAAGATAAATGAAGAAAGGTATAAAATAGAGGACTATTTCAGAAAAATGTGCCGAAAATAACCGCATTTTAAGCATTCGACGTACATATGTCATTCACTTGTATGACTGTAAAATAGTTAGAAGTTTTGAGCTACATATCTATTAACACTGCCTTATGCTAGTGAAATATTTCCAAGTTACCTTATTGTTTAGCATTAGGTCCTACTCGAAGAATAGAATGAAGTAATGTTCCTTGTACATATATATGTTTTTGTCGTTTTGATATATGTATGTATCTAGAAAAAAGGCTAAGGAGACTAAAACTTTTTTCGGTTATATTTTGGAACGATACTTGATTGGTTGGTTGAAAAAGGAGGCGTGTGAGCGCCAGACCACAGGCGACCGGACACAGGCCGCACTTAGGACTATTGTGCTACCGGGTGATAACTAAATAAAGTTTTATCTAGCAACTCAGAAGATTTGGTAAAAAATCGGATTATTTTCCACCCACTGCCCAAAGTCTCTTGTTGGAGCATTGGCAGCCGTGGAATATGTGCTGTCTCTTACGGCCGAAGGCCTATAGTAATGTTTAGTTTGGCGCTACCTTCTGACTCCCGTCCGATACTCAAGAGGCACTGTTATTTATGAGTGTTTAAAAAATTTTTCGAATAAAAATCTTGGTCAGTTGGTAATTATTTTCGTGTGCAATATAGTTCTGAAGATTTAATTTTTATTATTATACTTAGTTTTAATTATTACAATAAATTGTTTAACCGCAATTTTAATTAATAAAAAAATTAATTTATTTTAATTAACTAAAAAATTCGTTTATTTTAAATTAATAAAAATAATTTTTAATATATAAAACTAATTTTTACCCAAAAATTAATTGTAATTATTTATTATTAAATTAATTATTTATTATTTTAGTTAATTTAACAAAAATAATTTTTTTAATTAATTGAAATATTTTTTTTAATAAAATTATCCTTTAGCAAGTTTTAACAAAACATAGTGTTCAAGTAAAATTTAATTTAAATAATTTTTTTTTGTAGCCGTAACTTTAATTAATTTAAAATAAATTAATTTTTTTTTAATTAATTAAAACATTTTTTTTAAATATAATACTGAACGAGTAGCATCAAAAAGTGTAAAAAGTAAATTTAATTAAAAAATTGTTTAATTAATTTTTAAAATTTATTTTTAAAATTTTTCGTAAAAAAAATAATTTTATTTAATTAAAAAATTAATTAATTGATTTTATTACTTAAAATTATTATTTTTATTTAAAACAATTTTTCAAAAGTAATTGTAATTAATTTAGATTGAACAAATTTTAATTAAATTAATTAATTGAAACAATTTTTTAATTAAATTTACTTTTTACACTTTTTGATGCTACTCGTTCATATTATAAATATAGTTAGCAGATGTGAACGTTTTCTGCCTGCAAAAAGTTATATAATTTTTAAGATGCTAATTCGCTAATTTAAATAAATTTCCATATACTATGTCATGAGCAACAGCTAATCACATTAACAATAACAATAAATAATGACAACAAGGGTCAACTTTAATTTGTCTTTCACTCATTCATACATTCACACAAACATACCCTTTTACTCATTCACTCATTAAATTGAAGCGCCAAACACTTTGACACACCAACCAACTCCTACAACGTACATATACATAGCTAAGCAAACAACAACAGGAACAACAACAAAAATCCACCAACCGAGCAACCAACTAATCTAATTAACCCAACGCGACCCAGTGGCCGTCTGTCAAGACATTCGCCAGCACAGCAAAAAAAACCAACAACAATAATAATAACCTAAAAAAAAATAAAAATACTAATAACAACAATGAAAAAAGCATCAAGCGACAACATCAAATGATTTAATGCACAAAAGTGTAGCTAAGGAGGAAGATAGGCGCGCTAATAGGCCACGAAATGGGCAATAAAGCATAGGCGCGTTGTAAAGCAACCGAACGGCGTATAACGGGGCGTGTCACAGTCATCGCCAGAGCCAACGCCGCCGCCGCCAGCAACAACAACAGCAATCACATAGCAGACAATCAGAGCAACTTCCGTTCGTGCGCTGGACGGTCAAGTAATATTTGCTATTATTGTTGTAAGTCTATATATATGTGTGTGTGCGCATAATGAACGTCGTGACTCAAAGCCAAAGTCGACATTTGCGACTTTTTAATTGGACAACTCTGAAAATTGCGCTTGCGTCAAATAGCCATTGACCCTAACCTAAGCCACGGCTATCCGCATGCCAAATGGCTCTTCAGCAATTGTCTGGTCGCGTCTACTTTACGCACTGCCTTAACGGGCAGTCAGCTTAGCTACTGTTTTTGTGTTGTTCTTATTGTTGCTTTTTCATTTTTGGCCTACCCCACCCAAAAAATTGGTCTTTCGACATTACAGTGCGCAAGTGCGCAGGCCTTTCGCGCAGCCGCTCGTACGCTTCGAAATGTCTTGCTCTTTGTTTACCTTTTTCATAATCTCACTCGAGTACGTGCAAATTGTTTGTGTAAGTGTGTGTTTGTAATGTTAACTTTATCATTGGCACCTGTTCTATTTGCTTTCGTGTTTCATTATCAATCGGGACACATTGCGCTTTCAATACAAAGTTGCCCCATATTTGGAGTATTATCTATAGAGATAATAAATAATATGTAGTATTTCTGTAGAACTGAAAGTTCGGTTTGTGATTCTCAGATTTATAGAGGGTTTGAAATTTTAGTTTTTTTTTATATGATTATGGGTCGATAAGGCCGGTAGATAGCGTTACACGTTCAAATGAGGCGATACAAAAATTCATAGGAATGGATTATTCTAACGAAGACCATCCCTCATCGGCTAATGTCAATCTGCCAGTCCCTCAAGGCAGCTTTGAAGTTAAGTAATCATCAATTTATGGGTTAAAAAAGTGCAATTACAAATCTCAGTAGAAATCCAGGCAAATATATCTATTTTCCGGTATACGCATCAGTATACGATTTTACTTAACCTGGAATGGTTAATTACTTTAAAGATTAGCTAAAACTTTGGACATAGTTTCCTCCAAAAAAACCCAGCTTGAAGCTCCAGCCCAAAAATAGTCCGAAAGCATGTAAACTTATGTTTTGCATTCTCCTAGCACTGTATTCTCAACTAACATAAGATTTATTTCCTTTCTCAGCAGGAGTTATGCCCTTAGGTTAGGTTAAGTTAGGTTAGAAGGCTGATCCCTCAGCAATTTCGAACGGGGATCGCACTTAGTCCTTTGTTGTATCCTTTGCGATGCCAAACGAAAAATAAATTTCTCTAGTTGGATACCAGCTATTGGCAAAAACGCCCTGAACCTATCACAAATCTGTTTAGGTATTGATGAGCTTGCTAGGCAGGTACTACAGTCTCAATAACTGCGGAATGGGAACGGATGATTTTTCTTCTTCTGGAAGCTGAGGAGCTCAGTTGATTTTTTATGGTTAATTACTGCATTGTTAAGCTTCGGACCGAATCAGCAAGCGTTGGTCGACCACCAGCAACAGTGCAGTAGAAAGGATATTATAACCTAGTGTACATCCAGGGAACTCTGTTCCCTTCTGTTTCAAAACTCAACCCAATTAAAATATCTTCAAAAGATACCTAACTTAATATTAGTGTTACTAATAAATTTATGCACTGAATTTATATAATTTAGAAGGAAATTTACGCAGTCGGAAGCAACCTAATCTAGACCATAACTCCGCTTGCTTAAAAGTGAATAAGGTTTGCTAGAAAAAATAGAAGAAATTTAGCTAAGAAAGGCTCTATAACTCTTCGAACCGGTTTAATTTGGCTTTCACTTAGCAACACTCGAAGCATTTACAGTCATGTTTTAGAAAATGGCGAATGGATCAGAAACTGGTATAAATCATATAAACTGGTATAATAAATTTGCGACTCTTCTAAATTAAATTTGGCTAAACGTAGAAATACACGAAGCATTCACAGATGATGTCTTAGAACGTGGCGAATAGGTCAGGAAGTGGTATAAATCATATAAACTGGTATAATTAATTTGCGACTCTTGTAATTAAATTTGGCTTTCACTTTGAAATACATAAAGCATTTACAGTCATGTCTTAGAAAATGGCGAATGGATCAGAAACTGGTATAAACCATATAAACTGGTATAATAAATTTGCGACTCTTCTAAATTAAATTTGGCTAAAACGTAGAAATACACGAAGCATTCACAGTTGATGTCTTAGAACTTGGCGAATAGATCAGGAAGTTGTATAAATCATATAAACTGGTATAATTAATTTGCGACTCTTGTAATTAAATTTGGCTTTCACTTAGAAATACATGAAGCATTTACAGTCATGTCTTAGATAATGGCGAATGGATCAGAAACTGGTATAAACCATATAAACTGGTATAATAAATTTGTGACTCTTCTAAATTAAATTTGGCTAAAACGTAGAAATACACGAAGCATTCACAGATGATGCCTTAGAACGTGGCGAATAGGTCAGAAAGTGGTATAAATCACATAATCTAGCATAATACATTTGCGACAAAAGAGCAAGCGGTTATACCATTCTAAACAGCTATCCACGCTGTGGCTTTCCCGGGAACATTTTTTTGACTAAGATTAGAGGTTAACATGGGGAGCGATCAATCGAAGACGACTGATATGCATGAATTTACCCAACCGCCGACCAACGTTGCCTGTTAATTTTTTTGTGTGTTAACCGCAAGTTTTACTTTCTCACCTCACATATGTGCCGTTAGTAAAACGTTTATTTATTTATGTACTATATATGACATATGTATCCTCACTACTCGTTATCGGTCGCCTGATAAGCGGTGAGCGATAGCGCCAACCTGCTTTTGCGATTATTCAATCAATTATTTGCCAGTGTGTATGGGTGCAGTTTTTCTTTGGTGAACTTTGGCAATGTTTGCATTGAGTGACTGTTTGCACTTTATCCACACTTTTATGTTTGAATCGATATCTTTGTTGTCAGTGGAATTACTGGCGCGTATGAATAATCGGCTTGTGTTTGAACAGTTAAGCTTTACGAAAACTGTAGAGCAACAGGTGGAATTACAGGTGAAATGAGCTGAATTTAGTGGAACAGCGAACTAATGATTTTGAGATATGGTAATAATCTTATTATATTTCTGCTGTACTCTTTAAAATGTTCTATCTTTCACGTGTATACGAGGTTCGCTTATGAGATTTCAAAGCGCTTCTCTGCTTTTCTCATAGAAAAAGCTTTAAAGTTGGTGATAGAGACTTTATAGACCATATGGAAAATAGGATTTGATCACGAAACCATGAGATGTTATGCGTTCAAGGTTGAGTTGAGTTATCTCGTGAAATTGGATCCAAACGGATGCTTTATTGAGAATATTCTATTGTACAGAGTGTACTAGGGATAATTTTGGCTTTATCTAAGTAAGGGTATGAGCTTCATTTTCTTTTATTTTCTTTATGCTGAGTTTTGCACATATATTTATACTATTCTTCGAAGTGTTCTTGAAGAACAGATTATCTTTTGAAAGGAGTTTGGACCGTCTCAACTCAAAAAAGTTTGTCTCAACAAAAATATTTCGTTTTCGAAGATTTTTTCTTTATGAATTTCAAAGCTGTTCTAAAATTGTTTACATTCGGATAATTTTCGGTTAAGTTTATATTACATTTTACAGTACTTTTGAAAAGTATTCAAACAAATTTATATCAAAGAAATGTGCCCTACAAAATATTTCACATTTCTCGTATTTTTTCACTCTTTTGCCATTCTCTCCTAAAAAATAAGAAACAATTCAAACGCTACTCACCACTGCATGCAGTATGCCCCGCACAGTTATGCCCACAGTCGGCGCAAATTCCACACGCACACCCGGCTCGATGATCAGACGCGCGCCCTTGGCCACCTCGATGTGCTGGCGCGCCACAAAAGGACTCTCACTGTAACGCAATGTCCGTTCGCCGGTGATTTCACCACCCTGCAGCTCAGTGTAACTGCTGGCCGAGAGGGCTGGCTGCGATGACATCACTGGCTGCGCTGGCGCAGGTTCCACTATATCCACCACCCTTAAAGGCCACTGCGGCGCCACTGTGCTTGGCGCTGGCTGCAGTGGTGTGAGTAGTTGTGTGCCGGCGCCATCGAGACTTGCGAATTCGAGTTCACCGCTCACATCACTGGCAGCGTCAGCGCCGCGTCCGTCAAGCGTGTTGCCTTGCAACTGTGCCGCGGCGCCTGCACACAACAGTGCAACAATGCTAAATGCTGTTAGGGTGGCGCAGTGGCAGGAAGTCAGCGTTGCAGGCAGTGTGGCATGTTGTTGTTGTCCACTGTGGTGTCGCTTCGCGTAACCAGGTGGACGCGCATTGTGTTGCGCGCGGTGTGGTGGCATGAGCGCGCTGTGTACGTGTTTGCTGCGTGTAGCAGCGCACATTTCTGTTGTTGTTGTTATAACTTTATGTTGTATATGAATATTTTGTTTGTATTTTTTGTTGCAAATTTTCACTTATGCAGTATGCGGTAGCTTATGACTGACTTTGTTGTTTTTATTATTGCTTTATTGCACTAAATTTGCGCTCACTTCTTGGAATTTTATTGCTGTAATAATTTATTTGCATTTTTTACACTTGCTGCCAGCGCATATTCGTAAGCGTCGTCCTCTTTATGGGCGCATGATTCACTTGAGTGCACATTTTTGGTTGTTTTTGTTTGTTTAATTTTTTTTACATTTTTTTTGAATTTTTTTGAAGCTAATTTTCATATAAGCTTTTGGTTTTCACAGCGTTTGGCACGTCGCGCGCTCTAACATTCACTTTAACGTAGCGCTGCGCTTGCAATTAGTTACAATTAATTTTTTGCTTCAACAAAAAAAAATATTTTTTTTTATTAATTGCACCAATTACACTTAATTAATAATTTTAGGCACTAATTTGTAATTTTTTCCCTTCCAAAACGCTCGCTATTCACCTTGGCGAAAATTTCGTCATAATCACTTACTAATATGCATGTGTGTGTGTGTGTATCAAGCACTATTTTTCACAATTTTTTTTTATAAAATGATAAGCGCTTATCAGCTGTTCGATTTAGTCATCGCAGACCAAACATTGAAATGCCAAAAGTGGCTTTCCACATTAACCTGCACTAGCAACGCTCTTACGCCCCACACCCCTCAAAAATAGCTAACGCGGCCATTCATTCATGGGCCGACACGCCACCATACACCGTCAAAACAACACGTTATACTATAAAAAACAACAAAAACTAAACACTCCCAGCAATGCCACTTTTGTCAGCGTGTAGGTCCAAAAGCAGAAAACACGTCTATACGCAAAGAACCGTTACGAGCAACTAAACTCAACGAAACACACAGCGCGCCGCCATACAAGCGCGAGTGCGCAACAACAAAGGCAAACACAAATAACAACAACAATTAGTGAACTGTTAAACTCAACTCCCCAACTGGCGGCGTCCCACAGTGTGTTTGTTGTTATACTACACTATGCATATCCACAAATATATGTATGTGTGTGTGCTCTTTGTTGGTACTTGGGCGGCTAACTCTTGTGCGCTTTTGGAGAGAATATAACTACAATTTGAGCGCGCGGGAATCACTCCCATTTACTTTCATTGTTGGCTGGTTGGCCCCAAAACTCGCTAACAGCCGAACGCGGCAGCAACGTAATGCAGCAACAATCACCATAACGGTACAAACTTGGTATTAAAAGTAGTGTAAGAAGTAGCAAATGCTGAAGAAGACCATCAAGTTTTGTTAGAACTTATTTGTTGCTAATAGCTTTGGCATAGCAATCACAGTCATAACGGTAGTTAAGTGGTAAGAAATAGAGTAATAAAAACTTAAAGTAAGTAAGTGCCTTTAATGATGAAAGTAATAGCAGGGAAATTGTTGAATTTTCCTTTTTGGGCCAAAAGCATTCCGAACTTTGTAAGTAACTACATGGCAGACCCAGCTCCAGCATAAAAGCTCTTAAAATGTATCGAATTTTTCAATACCTTGAATACCACTTTTTATTTTAGAATATATTTCTATCTCTTGAGTTGCCTACCAGAGTAATATCGGCTTTAATTAAGTCCCGGTTCGTGTAGTCACTACTTTAGTTCCAATTAAAAAAACTGAAATCAAAGCTCTAAGAAGATAAAAGTAGCCAGAATTGACCGTTGTTTTTCAACCCGGTACCAGCAGTACCATATTTTTGGACCTATTGCTTTGAGGAGCAATTTGTGGAAGTGTTGTAAATTTCAAACATACTATATTTCTCTTTCACAAAATGTCGAAGTGCTAATAAGACAAAGAACCGTTCGAAGTAGTGAAAATATTACTGCCGTTCAGGCCAGTGATGCTGAAGACCGCAATATGTCGTTTCCAAGATGTTCTCAAGAACTGGGACTGTCTCAAACCAGAACCAGGCGAATTATGAGAAATGATATGAGCTTGCATCCGTATAAAATTATTTTCCCTCAAGAACTGAAGCCATTGGACCACCGTAAAAGTCGTAAATGTAATGATTTTGCCTTGGAACAACTTGAAAATGTTAACGATTGTTTTAACAAAATCATCTTCTTCGATAAGGCTCACTTTCGTCTGAGTAGTGCGATAAATAAAGTATGCTGTCGATTCAGCTGCGAAGAAAATCCACAAATTACTCATGAACAGCCATTTCATACACATTTTTGGTCTGTTGGCATCATCGGTCCGTACTTCTTTCGAAATGTAGCTGTTGACACCGTTACTATCAATGGAGAGTGGTATAGATCGATAATAACCAATTTTTTATGGCCGCAATAGGAAGAAGTTGATCTTGAAACCATCTGGTTCCAACAAGACGGGGCTACGTGCACCACAGTACGTGCAACAACCGAATTACTGCGAGAAAAGTTTGGAGATTCGATTATTTCAATAAATTGCGTAAATAAATCGTCTCAGCTCAATACTCGTTTACTGATCATTTATATATATACTCTATACGGTCTCCGAAGCTTCTTTCTGGGTGTTACAAACTTCGTGGCAACCTTAATATACCCTGTGCAGGGTATAAAAATTATTAATAATAAAAAATTGAAGCTTCAGTTTTTCTAATAATAGGTCACAACTACTTTAATATCTTTAATATCGCTATTTAAGGTTTATGACTTTGCTTATAAATGGTGTGTGCATATGCTATAATAAAAAATGCTCCCAAATGTAGGCCACATTTTATGCCTACTACTGTCTACTAATCCGTAAGAAGTAAATATATTGATTATTTGTGGCTTGGCAGTGAAATAAAGAGTTTCTGATGCTCAGAGATAGATCAAATTGCAAATAAAAAAGTTTAGTACTTTGTGAGATATGAGGTTTCTTTACTATAATAAACTAATTTGCTATAATTACTTTTAAGACTGTACTAATCACATACAAACACACATTTGGACGTAAGCATGTGAATGAGTTTACCTATATGTATACATATGTGTTTACTCTCAATGATGCAGCGTTGAAAGCAAAAACTGAAAAATAACTGTTTCAACAACTGACACAACAAACAGCGGCGCGAGGAGTATTGCTTCAGCTGCATGCAACAACAAAAAATACCATTAAAAAAGGTTTCAAAAAAGCCAATTCTATCTTATGCACATCTACACACACACAGTTGAGTACATGATAATGTTATTTCTGGAGCTTTTCTTGTTTACTTTCCACACGAGTTTTCTTCGCTTTTCACCTAGTTTTTAGTTTTTACGCTTATTCGTAATTCTTAAGCTCGGCTCTTACTGTTTTGGGTTTTTTTCTGTCTTTTTTTGTCTCTAAAATTTATGATTTTTATGATGTTGCTGTGGCGACTGTTTGTTTTTGTTTTTGTAGTCATTTGAATAACTGTAAAATTGTGGGTTGCATGACCAACTGCGTGCTTTGTCAATAGCCGGTGTGTGCGACCGACCAGCGACGGTCATTCTAAAAGTTGTTGCTGTCGTACACACACACATCTACCAAATGGCTGAGAAAGAGCTGTGGAGAGAGGGAGTGAGAGTGAAAGGGGAATTGTTCTGGAGTTGATGACTTTTTAGCCGGTCGACTATGCTGGTTGAGCGCTTGACTACGCAACCATTTGTTGCACGTTGCATAACAACAACAACAATGTGACGTTATTGCTTGAATTTTTGTTTGTGTGTAAGTGTCTGTTCTTGTGCGCTTGTAGATTTGTATGCAAATGCTTATGGCGGCAGAACATAAATTTTTCGTCGTTGCACATTCAAATATTTTGTCATTTTATTTGTAAATTACCATGGCATTGTTCAGGAAAAATATGGGTAAAAAATTTATAGTGGAAAACAATAAAAAAACGCTAACTTCTGCTGCACCGAAGTCATAATACCCTTCATAGGTGTATATTTTGTAGCATAAAAGGCTATAAAAGAGATTTTTATCTTAATTTTGATCGGCCAGTTTGTATGGCAGCTATATGCTATAGCAGTCCGATCTGAAAAATTTATTCAATGATTATAGCCATGCCTTGAGTGATAATCTATTTCGGACGATATATTGTCAAAATAAAAAGTTTTCCTTATAAGGACCTGACTCCGCCATACTTGTAGGCTACATTGATTTGACAACGGCGGGTCCGACAAATGAGCAGTTTTTTGTTGAGAAAAAAACGTGTGCAAAATTTTAGGACGGCATCTCAAAAACTGAGGACCTAGTTCACCTATATACAAACAGAGGAATGGACGGACATGAATTTTTCCCTTGCCGCGGGTTCACTTTCGCTCTTAGAGCAAGGTTTCCAAGATGAACCTATTATTGGTCAGTTTCTACTCTCTCTGAGTCCATGGATGCCTACAATTTTGCAGCCACTATAAAGCTATTTAGCCCACATTCAACTAACTAAAAACTGTTTGTTAAAGAAAACTCACTTTTTTAATTCCGTTTGGCTTCGCCAGGGGTTAAAACGCTGCGAAGTGTTTCTAACTGCACTAAAAAGTCCTTATAAAATCCATAACCCGTTCAGAGCCCGCTTAAAATTGGATAAAATTAAAGCTAAGCCCACACTTTGTCAGATCCCATCATCATCCCAACAAATATAGCCAGATATTCGATATTGGCTTACTAAAACTAATTATAAGTTGATTCTATACTACATACTATATACTTTCTCTAGGCTTAAGCCAATGTAAAATCCTAAAAAGCCAAACTTTAACAACTTAATTTAAAACCATGAAAAAATGAGTCGAATTTCTCTTTTTTTCGGCTTAAACATATGCTTTGAGATCTCCATACTATAAAGCAAATACAGGCTACTTTTGGAATTATTGCCTAAACTAATGGAATGTAATAAGTAACTGTAACACGTTTTTGTTCAGGTCAGTTAAACCTAAAGACTCAATTATTCACCCTCATAAAGATTATCATCACCTCTTCTTTACTTAAAATTTGATCGCTGCATAAATGAATTAGTCACACTGTAATAATCGTCATATTGTGCGCACCTATTTGACCCCCAGCGGACACCGCCCAAAAGCCGTTGCACACATCCGAGCAATAAATAAAATTCAATAACCACATTTATTTTAACAAATTTATTGACAGTATCGTATTGTTCTTGTGTGCATGCATGGATGTAAATTTTAGTGCTGAGCAAGTTAGCGGTCAATGTCAATCCCGAAATTTCGGGATGCATTCGGGATTAAAGTTACAATGGATAAGAGATTACTGAACATACATTAGACAAGTAGTGGTTAATTTCAATCCCCAAATTTCGGGATTTCATTTCGGGATTCAAGTTATAATGGGTTAGAGAATTTTGAAAATAGTACCTACATATATAAGACAAGTTGTGGTCAATGTTAATCCCGAAATTTCATTTCGGAATAAAAATTGTAAAGGTTAGGAATTTCTAAAAAATTGTCAAGTAATCTGTCAATGTCAGTCCCAAAACTTTCGGGATTAAAATTGTAATGATCAAGAACTTCTAGATATTTCTCAAGTAAGTTGTCAATGTCAATCCCGAAATTTGGGGATAGCATTTCGGGATTAAAATTGTAACGGCTTGTTGATTTCTTAAAATAATTAAAGTTTGTGGTCAATGTCAAACCCGAAATTTCGGCTTTTTTCAGGGCTTGTGTTTATAAATTTAAAAAAAAATATTACTTTGTTGAGAAGAAAATGCCTTCTTTTGGGCAACGGTAGAAAATTTTTAATCATTGAGATTTTTTCTTGAATCCCGAAAGCATTTAGAATTCGGGATTATCATGTCTAGCATTCCCATATGCACACGTTCGCCACTCACATTTATGTTAGCATGCTCATATGCGCTTGTTGTGGCCATTAGCGCAAAGGTGAATGTGTAGCCACGGTCAGTAGACAATACCGTTATGGCAGTGATAACTACACAACAACAATAATAAAAAAAACATTACTAAGTATAAGTGTGTGAAAGATAATAGCCATTTTTGGAGAATGTTACCGAGTGCATATATAGTACCAGAGAAATGAGGTAATCGCTGTGGACATGTGCACACACATACCAACATAAACGCATACACTTTTTACAAAGCTATATATACACATTGTACATGCATACACACATATATGTACAAACACACACCAATAAGTTCATATGTGAGTTCTAAAGAAGCACCCAAAGCGTCTTTGAGCAAACGGCGACTAAATGTATGACTAAGCCAAGCCACAACAACAACAATACGCCTTAGCACGGAGCTTTCTTGCTTTCTTGTCTAAGGTGACGTCTTATAGTTATTTTTGTTGTTCTTTTTGAATAAATAATATGCGCTTAGATAGTTTCTTTATTTATTTGTGTGATTGACCGCAGAATGTTGGCGTTGTGTACGCTTTGGAATGCAGAAATAAATGTGTGTATACATACATACATATGCAGTGATAAGCCAAATTATTTAAAGAAAATTTTCTTTCTTTTGACAAAGTGCACTTTTCCTGCATTTTTGTGGCTTAAAAACTTATTTTATGGGACGCAATATCTATTTTTTAATTTTTTTTCTATATTTCTTTTTTTTCGTCCACTTAGCGTCCACTCTTAGTAGCCAACTTCCGCTGGATGTTGTTGCCACAAGCAATTTGCACTTCCTCTGCTCATTCTGGTCGCCGCTGACCTGTGTGAGAGAGCGATTTTCTCACTTCCGTTGTAATTGCCGCTGTTGTTGTTGTCATAAAGTTATTGATGCTTTGCCTTGTCGTCACTTGTATTTATTTATTTAATTATTGGCATTGGTGTGAGTAATATATGTACATATACCTATATATAGAACGTTTTTTAGTCTTTTATATTTTATTAGCGCTATGATTAATCGTAATGGCATTGATATTACACACACACACACACTAACAAAAGCGCATGAATTCGCTATAAACTTGGTATAAATTAAGCGCATTACACCTGCTACAGGGTGCTTAGCAGGCTTTTTGCAGCTGATATTGTTATCTCATACACAGTCATGCATATATTAGTTATTAATTAATACTTTATATATATATTAATGTATTCTATTTCCGTTTGCTTTGCTTCTCTTGCAGTTATGCGCACTCACTCAGTTTCTTCTTTCTTTTTCTTTTTTCCAGGTAATTGCAACAACTACTATGATTACCAAGCCAATTTCATAACATAAACTGGGGCTTTGTGAGTACATATGTACGTATATACAGTTAATTTCTTTCTTTTTGTAGCAATTTTTGTTTTTGTAATGCGTTCACATATAGTTTATGCATTCATTTTATCTACTTTATGCTGCATTTTCGCAATTTAAAGTTCATAAATAATAATGCAATTTGCTTTTCGGTGCATGACCAGCAGGCTAAGAAGCTAGTGCAGACACTTCGAATGTAAAATGAAGAATTTAGTGTGTTAGATGGAAAAAGTGGAGGTTGGAACGTATCCAAGCAACTTCTTTTCGAAATTCAATGTGGAAGAATCATTCCTTAGAAATAGTAATCATTACTTGAGTTATCATTTTGCGCTTTCAACGGACGAAAATAAAGATTTAATGTACATAAATGCACTTGATTCTGCTTCGAAGCCAAAGTAATTATTACAAGCAAAGAGTAATCATTACTACAGTTATTACTTTGGATTTTTTACAGACGAAAATTTCGCTATTGAACATATAAGTATATTGGTTCGAAACCAAAGTAATCATTACAAAGGAAAAGTAATCATTACTAGAGTAATTGATAAAAAACATATAAACAGATAATACAAATAATAGCAAAAGATTTTGCTTCGAAACCAAAATAATCATTACTAAGGAACTGTAATCATTACCCCAGTTACTACTTTGGATTTTCTAAAGACGAAAATTAAAATATAACATTATATTTACGTGTAGATACCCCACTTGATTTTGCTTCGTATTTAAAATAATCATTACTAAGCAACAGTAATCATTACTCTAGTTATTACTCTAGATTATAAAACATATTCATCTTTCTTACTTGCTTCTTTGCTTCGAAGTCAAAATAATCATTACTCCAGTCATCAGTAGGGACTCTATGCGGAAAAAATAATGATATAAAACCAAAAAAAATTTCCCACTTTATTTGGAAGCTATAATAATCATTATTCGAGTCATTACTAAGGTCTTTATGTGGACGAAAATAAAGTTTTAATTTAAACATTTCCAACTATACTTTGCTTTGTAGACAAAATAATCATTAGTGAGGAACAGTAATCATTACTCTAGTTGTCTCTAGAGGGCGTCATGTGGACGAAAATTAAGATATAGAACACATAAATATTTCAAACTACATTTTGCTTTGAAACCAAAATAATCATTACAAAAAAAGAGTAATCATTACTTGAGCTATCAGTAAGAACTTTATGCGAACAAAAATTAAGATATAAAGCATATAAATAGTTCCCACTGGATTTCGCTTCGAAGCCAAAGTAATCATTACTAAGAAATAGTAATCATTGCTCGAGTCATTACCAGGGACTTTATGTGGACGAAAATTAAGATATAGAACACATAAATATTTCACACTACATTTTGCCTCGAAGCCAAAGTAATCATTACTAAGAAACAGTAATCATTACTCTTGTTGTTATTATGGATTTTATACAGACAAAAAAAAAGATTTCAAAAATTGAACAATAATCATTATTAGAAAACAGTAATCATTCCCCGAGATATGATCTAAACTGCTTCATCCTTCTGCCATTTCAGTGACTTCCTCTTTTCTATGATTTATCTAGTGGAAATACGGTACGAACTAATAAAAAGTATATTAGAGCAGTCAAAATTCCGTAGATTCTCAAAAATGCTAACCTGTTTTGGTCAAAACTCAAATTATTTAGAACAAATACTGCAAACTCACTCCTCCAGTCGTCAAATGTGCAACGCAAAGCTCCCGCTCCACATCTTTTCTTAATAAATTCCGCTTTATTTTCTCCACCTCATCGACCGTTTATTGGCTACAGTTAGTTGGGCGCAATTAAATCGCGCAAAACACCTGTTACATCGCGGCTTTGCCACTGCCGCCGTCACTATTGTCGCCACCCAAACTGCACGCGCGCTGAGTAACACGACGCTGCACCGTTGCGGTTGCGCACGACCGCGTGTGCAGCCACTTGTTGTCGCCGCGATGCCAATGCTCTTTCACCACGCGTCGCCGTGTGCATTATTAGTTTTTAGCAGCGTTAAACTCGGCAGTGGCAAAAGCGCAACGAACGCGCGGAAATGCTGCCGCATTTTGAAAGAAAGATTCACTGAATCATAAGCAGTCTTGCTTTTGCGCTAAGTAATTGCGCACTGAACGCGCGCTTACACGTCTAATGATATGGATGAACATATGAATGTCGTATATACATATATATATACATATATCTATATAAATGCCTGCGGCACATTTCGCGCTACGTTGCCTTTGGCCCAAAACCACTCGAAGGGAAAACGCGCCACTGCGGCGAACGCGTCGAGGCATTGACTTTAAAGAACCTTACTTTGAAGAAAGGCGCAACGTGCTTGCAATCTATTTAATGTTGTCGGTTTTTAATTATTAGGTGTCATTGATTTGCGTAATTTAGTTTTCCTATATTGTAAGCCATTTTTGTAAAGTAATAGTAGTGGTAGTAGTGCTTTGTGAGGAATTATCGAGTAAGAAAAGAAAAGGTTAAGTTTGACCGAACCGAAAAGGTATATGATCTTAGAAAATTATACTTCTAGACCGCACATTCTATGTTTAGAACTATTTATGCTATATGAAAGATTAGAGTAGGCACATCTATCGATTTCATTTATAGTCGATTCTGCATCCGCGGCTTAGGAAAAATGAATGTCGATTTCACACATCTCGATAGACTCTGCCCATTCTAATCCAATTTTAACAAGTTCTTTCCCCAATCAAGAGAGATTCTTATATTCCAAAATGATGATATGATTTAAGTTAGCTTTAATCTGAGAAAGATGTGTGCATAAATTTACTAGCTGTCGGATTATTAGTTAGTGAATTATATCTATGTGATTGAACCAACCTTCGTTTTTGTGAAAAAATGGATAAAAAGGAATTTCGCGTGTTCATAAAATATGGTTTTTTGAAGAGAAAGAATACAGTTGAAGCAAAACCTTGACTTGTTGACAAGTTTCCGGACACTGCTCCAGAAAAATCAACAATTATTGATTGTTACTAAGTTTAGATGTGGTCAAATGATCACCGAAGACGGTGGACGTCCAAAAGAGGTTGTCACCGAGGAAAACATCAAAAAAGTCCACAAAATAATTTTGGAAGACCGTAAAGGGAAGTTGTTGGAGAAAGCAGGCACTCTAAAGATATCAACTGAATGCGTATATCATAACATTCACGAATATCTGGGTTACCACCAGTAATGACTGTTACATAGTATTATTGGTGCATTTCAAGGACGAAACCGCCAAAAAACGGGCGCAATTGAAGAAAAAGAAAGTTATGTTTCATGAACGAATTGCCTCCTCATTAACCGTATTCTCCAGATCTGGCTCTAGCGACTATTTCCTATTCTCAATACTCAAAGGAATGCTTGCTGGGCAGAAATTTTCGTCGACTCAGAAGATGATCGCCGATTACCTATTTGGAAGCAAGTGACAAATCGTACTACAAAAATGGTATCGAAAAGTTGGATGGTCACTATAATCTTTGTATCACCCTTCGAAAGAAACTATGTGTAATAAAATAAGGGATTTCGCAAAAAAAAAAAATGTGGGACTTTTAATTGACTTGTTTTGGTAAGTTTGCCACGAAGTTTGTAACACCCTGAAAGAATCATCAGAGTTCTTATAATACATATACTTATATACATATAAATGATTAACAAGTCTAGCTGAGTCGATTTAGCAATTTCTGTCTGTCCAGCCGTCTGTATATACTCAAAATAGACTCTCAGTTTTTGAGATATCGATCTGAAGTTTTGCACATTTCTTTTATGCTATCAAAAAAGCTCTCATACAGGGTATTATGCTTCAGTGTAGGCGAAGTTCACAGTTTTTCTTGTTTCTTTTACATTATTTATCTTTATTTTTTTATAATTCATTTTGTTTTATAATTTTCTCTTATTTGAATTTATTTTTACTTTTTAACACTTTTTCTTTAATTTCATTACATAATTTTTTTTCAGAATAATTTTTGTCCACTTCAATTTGTTGCTATTATTGCGCTGCTAATTACACATTTTTTACGAGCTTCACTTCATTAAAACTCGTTTTTGTTGTTGTTCGCAGGTTTTTATGTTTCTCTTTTATTTTATCGCAAATCTCAACAGATGAATCAGTGTTTAATGAAAACGCATGCATTGTTTTTGTTTTGCATATGCGGGTGTTGTCGTCATTTACGTGATTTGCTATTATTGTGTTAGTAACATTGTTGTTGCTGCTATTGTTGTTGTTGTCATATACTCCAATTCTGTTTGCACGCATTCGCTTTTTATGCAAAAGCGCACAATATTTTGTCAACGCAGCGCAACCTTTTCGAACCATTACCTAAATGTTGTTTCCTACCACTTCTTCTTCTTCTTCTTCTTACTCCTCCTCTTCTTCTTCTTCTACTTATTCTTAAACTTCCACCAACTTCACTGTTTTCTCACATTTTTATGCACAAAACTTCGATATTTTCCCTCATTTGTTGTTTTCACTGTATTTCTTAAAATTGTTGTGCACTGTTGTTGCTATTGTTGCTCTTGTTATTAACGTCTTTTTTCCAACCGTCTTGCCATATTTTGTAAGACTTCGCCATAAGCTCTCTGGCAGCCGCCTTAGTGTGGGTAAGAAACGTCAGTTGGCTAGCAAGTTATGTTAACCAACTCACCAATACCACCTCAAGCGAGCGCTTTCACACACACATGCACATTTTTCACTAATGCTGGGAAATAAAACGGAAAAAAATTGGCCAATTTTTCAGCACATTTCTTTGTTAAAAACCCACATTTTTCCACATAAATTCCGCGATTTTCACACACTTTTCACTTTCATTCCGGCGTGTGCGCACTTTTAACGCGCCGCTCGCGCGCAATTCGCACGCTTTCGAGTATTTTATTTGGCAAAATAGGCGCGGTCGCCACCAGTGACCACAAAAGTCTATATGCAACACTTGAACCGTTCAAACGACCGTCGTTCCACCAACACGCTACCAACTCGCTCAGCACCAAGAATCAAACTGATTGGCGCTGCGAGAGTGTCGCGCGCATACACCTGGTAAGACGATACGGCTGGCCTGCTAGCCGTTGACATTCGCCACCACTGTGCCGCTAACTAAGTAGCTTGAGCGAGCTTTATTATGCGCGCGCGCTCTTTGAAAGTTTTCAGTTGCGCGCGCTTGTATGTGTGTGTGTGTGTGTTTGAATTGTGTTAACTGTTAACGGCTTTGGCTCGCCGCACTGGTTGCATTTGTGTGGCGCGGCGGTGTTCCATAGATTTTGTTTACTTTTGCGCTGTCTTAACTTGTCTCTTTGGCGCTTTGCTGTTGGCAATACTTGAGTTGGCTTTAAGCTTTGTGAGCTGTGTTTCATGTGTTTTCTTTTGACTTGGGTTCGTGGTTATATTCAATGATCGTAAGCGATGTGTGCTTTCATACAACTTTTGACCACTTTGATTTTGCTAATTTACCCTATACTCGGTCTTACACAAATTTATTGTACAAGTATACCTGACCATAGTGATAGAACCGTTTAGGTTGCGCACCATCAGTGTACAGTACCTAGGTCCGAAAACTGTTTCGACGAAACGCAGACAGTTCTTAGAATATCAGTTAGTCTTTTAGTCGCTATGTCTTCTTCTTCTTTACCGGTGTAGACACCACTTACGCGATTATAGCCGAGTTAACAATAGCGCGCCAGTCGTTTCTTTTTTCGCTATTTGGCGCCAATTCGAAATACTAAGTAAAGCGAGCTCTTTCTCCGCCTGATCTCCCCAACGAAGTGGAGGTTTTCCTCTACTTTCACCGGCGGTTGCTACATCGAAAACCTTCAAAGCTGAAGTGTTCCTTTCCATCCGGACAACATTACCTACCCAGCGCAGTCACTGTCTCTAGATTCGCTGAACTATGGCAATGTCGTTGTATATCTAGTAAAGTTCATCGACCTGTCGACTGCGATACTCGCCGTTGGCAATGCGCAAAGGACTACAAATCTTCCGCAAAACTTTCTCTCACACACTTCTAAGGCCGACTCAACAGATGATGTCCATGCCTCCGCACCATATACCAACCGGGAATAATGAGCGACTTGTAGAGTTTGGTCTTTGTTCGTCGAGAGAGGACTTTACTTCTCAATTACCTACTCAGTCCAAACTAGCACCTGTTGGCAAGAGTAATTCTGTGTTGGATTTCAAGGCTGATGATATTTGTTGGTACTGATGCTTCAAAGTTATGACACGTCAACAGTGAGGAGTGACCCAAGTCGTGATTGCAATGACTGTTTGTTTGATGAAAGGAAATATTCTTCCCCTCGTTCACAACCAGACCCATACGCTCCGCTTCCTTATCCAGTCTAGAGAAAACAGAACTAACCGCGCACAACAGGATCGATCTAGTTTAAAAATTTTCGATTCGATGCTGAAATCTAGTGCTGGAATCTAGTGCTACAGACAACCACATTTCGGGCCATCAGCCTCAACCTAATTGAAGAAGGGTGGGATGATTTTTTCAACTGTTGTACCAAAGATACCTTCTTTGCCTACCCTGGCATTAAAATCGCCAAGCACAATTTTTCCATCATAGAGGAAACAGTCGTCATAAGCGCGCTCGAACCTATCAAAAAATACATCTTTGCTCATATCGTCCTTCTGTTCCATCGGGGCGTGGGCGCAAATCAGTGTTATGTTGGAAAATGGTGCTTTGATGCGGATTGCTAGACACTCATCCCCCAGGGTGAATGCAAGGACTCGACGACTGAGTCTTTCCGCCATGAATCTCAAACCGAATTTGCGCTCCTGTTTATGGTCGCTGTAGTAAAGGTCACAAGGACCTATTCGTCTCCGTCCTTGTTCCGTCTATCACATTTCTTGGTCGGCGGTAATGACAGCCTTTACTTTTACGAGGACATCAACCAGTTTGGCTTCGGCATTACGACATTAATATAATAAGAATAAGTAGCTCAGAGCTACAATTAATAGCTGTGTTCAGCTGTACCTAAATTATATCAGAAATGTTGGTGCAGCTGTAATGTATTTTTATCAAATTTCACCGTTATGTTTGAATTGTTATCAAAGCAAGTGCCTAAATGTAGGCAACATATTTTAGTATAATTCTTAGTGGCCCGTTAAGGTAATATTGAAAGACAATGCATATAGATATCTGTAGGGGAGGAACATCCTACGTATTGAACTCGAAACGAATCGAAATTTTTGATGAGATTTCTTGGAAACTGGATTTTTGTTGGAAAGTGAGAACATTTTTAAATCCAACTGCAGACCAACAAACATGAGCGAAATAGAAAATTAAGCGGGTTAAGCCTAGAGGATTTCATTACCTCCGATAATAGCTACATCAAATAAATAGGTGGTTTAGAGAAGTACTAAAATTTCAAAGCATTGTCTGACTCAGGGATCCATATACACATAGTCGTGAGAACGCAGCTATTTTAAAGCAAAACAAATTAAACCCTCAAGGTTAAATTATTTGTATATCATCTTAAGTACCCTTTTGTTATAAATCAAGTATAAATCAAATATACCAAGTAACTTAGTTACCTTCGAATAAAAAAATTATCCTGTACATTTTTCTTCAATCGGATCATCGGGGCTCACACTCAGGGTTCGGATTCAGAGCTCTAACATCCATTCAAAATAATGTCAATATACTCGGTGCAGTTCGGAACTCATGTTTCTTACTGTCTATTGAGAGTTGCAGAAGGCATTTTTGGATATCAAGTAGATGAAAGGTTATACCAATCCGCCGCCGCAGGAAAGTGTTAGAGAGATGGCAAGAGAGCTCGTCATATCTCGTGAATACGTGCACATGATTTTGGTGGATATTTTGGGTAATAATATTGAACATTAGGGAGCCTGATCGATTTGCGATCACTTGAAAGGCGAAATAGTTAATAGTGTGTGGTCTTTGTCGTAGCGAATGTCCAGAACCGTTCCAAACAGGGTTAAAACTACGGCATAACAGTGCTTGACTTAATAAAATCCGGTGCAACTCCAGTACAGCAGTGCTGACTGTTGTGGGAAATGATTAGTAGAAAATTTTGACATATCGTTTAGTCGCGTAGTTATAGACCAATCAGGTTCAAAAAGTTGTTTTTGGAAAAATTGATCGAAAAAATTTCTATATATCGTTTTAGAAGAGGGATCTCCAAGCCATTTTTCAGAAAACTCCACTATGGTTTTATTTACAGTATCGAAAAGCTTGCCCCTATATAAAAAAATTGCTTAAGCCGGTATCATAAAACTCAATTTCAGCACCGGAAATACCAAGCTGCCATATAAGATGGCGGATTTAATTATTTTACAATTTTTGTATGAATTTCTTTTTTTATTAATTCGGATGAGACATAACTCAATAGCATGCGTGTGCGGCCCAACCCAATTACTTTGATTTCAATGCAACAGATCGCGCATAAATTTGCAAAAATCGTACACAAATTTAACTGGAATTTTTCGAAATCTAGGAAAGGAGTTAACCGCAAAGCGTACTTGCACGGTTAAGTACCGGAACGTGTGGCGTATACTTTACGGCTACACTGCTACATAAAAGTGTGCATACAAACATATTTTATTCGACTCTATTGATTTTAACGGACATGTTTATGTAAATATTTACGAACATATGTACATATGTAATATATATTTATATATAAATAAGTGTATATGAGTATTAAAACTTCTCATATTCGATAAGTGTGCGTGTCGGTGAGCTTCAAGCCAAGTACTTGTACTTTTTGTACTTTTCATTAGCAAGCACTTTATATGCAGAGCGTTCTCTTATTATTTCTTAATAAAATGCTTTCTTTATAAAATTTAAATATAAACTTCTTGTAAGCGCATGCACACACACAAACATGCTATTATTTACTTTGTGTAAAGCATTGTGGTTTGCGTGTGGCGTATTGAAGCAAGTGGCTTACGAATAGTATTATTCATCGAGTTTCAAGAAAGCCTAGGCTAACACTTGGACATACAGCTATTAATAAATATATATAGACACACATACACACATACATATCTACATGTGTAACTGCTAAGTGCCACTCCACCACTAATTGTATGCACGACACGTCGCTTTGCTTCAATGCTGCTGTTGCTGCCATTATTGTTGCTGATGATTATTACTCGCACGCCGTCAGTTGCTGGTGTTGCATGTGGCAGATGTTATCTGCTGGCACATACATAGCTGCAGTGCGGGAGAAACCGTCAATAAAGTTCATGCTATAAATGTTCAACAATACTTTTTGCCTTTTAATAAGCGTGAATAAATGAGCAAATAACTAAGTGACTAAAGGACTGACTGACGATTCAACGATGCGTTTGTATTCGAATTTGTTTGTATGTATACACATACATTCGTCTTGTTCAAGGGATTTTCGCAAACAGCACAAGCTTTGTCAAAGCATTTTGAAGTTTTCATTTTATTAAATTCACTTTAATTGTGCCGATGACATTTTACGTGCTTTAGTGTGGCAGGGTGTGAGTAAGGTATGGCATAGGAAATAATGTGTGCTCGATAAAACTGCGTACGTGATTAAGTGGTGAATAAATGGGAGACTTTTTGCAGATTATAAAAATATATATATGTATATATACAATTCATGGCATAGTACATATGTACATACATATATGAATATGTATAAGTTATTTACTATATATGGTAAATGTTCATATGTATATAAATTTAAATATCAGCTAATATTTAAAAATTTCTTATAATCAGTTTTCTTACTAGTTTTTTTCGACTACAAATGATTTTAAAATTTTAATTGTTGCATAAATATTTCGGGATCCCGATAATACGGAAATATTATTAATTTTTTTTTTTACTGTAATTGTTTTAAAATTTAAATTGCTTCTTAAAAATATGTGATAGCTCGGAATTTTTATTGCGGGATCCCGAAAATACGGTATTATTAGTAAATTTTTTTCGATTGCCAATTGTTTTAGACTTGAAATTGCGACTTAAGAATATCTTATTGTAAAATGTTTTAAAATTTGAATTGTTACTCAAAAACATTTCATATCTCGGGATTGGTATTTTGGGATCCTGAAAATTCGGCATTTATAATAATTTTTTCAACGGAAAATTGTTTTAAAATTTTAGTTGTAGTTCGGCTTTATTAATTCGGGATCCCGCAAAATTCGGGATTAATAATAAAATGTCATCGACTGCCAATTATTTTAAAATTAAATTGCTTCTTATTGTTAATAGCTGAAATCTCGAGATTGGTATTTCGGGATCCCAAAAACACGGAAAAATATTACTAATATTCTCCTACTTATTGTTTAAAATTTAAATTGCTGTCTAAAAATAGCTGGTAGTTCGGTATTTCTAATTCGAAATTACGGGATTATTAATAAATTTTCATCGACTGCCAATTGTTCTAGAATAAATTACTACTTAAAAATAGCTGAATGCTCGGGATTGGTATTTCGGAACCTCGGAATTTCGGGATTTTAAATAAATTTTCATTGATTGCTGATTGTTTTAAAATTAAATTGCAGCTTAAAAATAGCTGAATGCTGGCAATTGGTATTTCGGGATCCCGAAATGCATAAAAAACTTGAACAAATGGCAATCTTTACAAATATATTTATAATTGAAATTTTTCTGATTTCATTTATGTAGTTTGATTTAAAAAATTAATTGAAATAAATTATTTCGCAAATTTCATTGAAAAAATTTTCAACAGTTGGCAACCTTTTTTTATATTTTTGTAAACCATCCGTTTGTTATATAAAATCCAATTTATGTATATGCATAAAAAGTTCCAAAAAATCGTAGTTTTCACCATGTTTCTGTTCAATCTCTCACCCTCCCTCATCTCCATATTTCCCTCTATCTCTCTCTCTCTCTCTAAAAACATTAATAACACATTGATTTGAATTTCATTGAAAATGTTTTTCATGTCATTTATTTATTTATTAATATTAAAGAAACGCTTAGGAGCCACTTTAGAGGAAGACACATGGAATGCTTAGCTTAAAATAAAGTATTTTTATAAATGCATTAAGAAACTTATTTTTAAGTACACACATACAAACTACTATATTTGTATACAATTGTAGGTCAGCATCTTTTATTTATTTATTTATTTTAAATAAATTTTTATGTTTTAAATAATTAAATAAATTTTATATATTTATAATGAAATTCTACATCTAAGTTTTTATTATGAAAAAAATTTAATATTTTATTAAAAAAATTTAAAGTTTCATACATTTTTTGTTAACATTTTCTTATTTTTTTATATATTTCATATTTTTTTTTATTTCAATATTATTTTTTTAATTTTTAACTTAAATACCTAAATTTTTACATTTACTTTATAAAATTTTTTTTTTCAATTTTGTTACATTTTTCCTCCAGAATTTCATAATTATTGTTTGTTGGCTCAACATTATTATTATTTTTCAAGAAACATTCTGTTTATGATTCTTTAGGTGTTTCTAATTTTGAATTCTTTAAATTGTTATCCTATATTTATAATTTAATTTATTTTATTTTCATATATATTTCATAATTTTGTTTCTGGTTTAAAGTTCATAAAATATCACTTCTTTAATTTCTGGTAAATTTTATTAATTTTTTTTCAATATTAACTGCGCTGTGGATCTCATATAAATAAGAAAGAAAGAGTATTGTAATTTAATTAGGCCACTTTATTTGATTTAATATTATCAAATAAATATATAAAAAAATTTTATTTCATATGTACATACATACATACATATGTACATATGTATGTTTGGAATTTTTTAAACAAAACTCCGGGTTTGGTCATGGAAACGGGTTAATTCAAATCATATTTTTTTTTAAGTCAAAAAATATTTTTACACAAGTTTTATGTGTTTGTAAGTGTTGCTTGATTCAATATTTAAATAATTTTTAAATCCCGAAATTTCGGGATTCACATTTTTAGTTCCAAAATTTTATTATTTTAAAAAAATTAAAAAAAAAAATCAAAATCGCCAAAAATCCCGAAATTTCGGGATTCACATTTTTAATCCCGAAATTAAATTTTTTCCAAAAAATCGTAAGAATAAAAATCCCGAAATTTCGGGACTCACATTTTTAATTCCAAAATTTTATTTCTTACAAAAAAATCTAATATATTAAAATCCCGAAATTTGGGATTCACATTTTTGGTGCCGAAATTTTATTTTTGAACAAAAAATCGAAAGACTGTTATAGTCTTAAAAATACTGTAATACTATACTACAGTGTCTTTCTGTAGATCTGTTTTAAGAAACTGTAGTCTGCTTTTCGGGTGCAGCAGCACAAAATTAGACAATTAAACAGTATAGATGAGTTTGTTTAATCCTCGTTTGAAAAATTTACAGTTTCTTGCTTGTAATACAATTTTATTCAAATTTCTTCCAACTCAATCGGTTACATAAGATCCACTTACAATATTACTTTTAAAATTACTTAAAAGAATGCGTTGCTCAACTCGTTATACATTTTTATTACTTTTGTTGCTTTATTAAGTAAACGTATTCATTATTGTAATATTTTACGTAAACATACATACGTAACTCATTTAAGAGCACTAAGTGCCCGGCAAGTAGAAAACATACATACATACCTAAATAACGGAGCTATTAAACTAGTAACTTATGATGTTTAAAACTAATTTTACATATATTTTTTTATAAATATGTGTGTGTGTACATGCATACTGTAATATATAAAATAATATGTGGGAAAAATAATTGAAATTTTACAAATAAAAAGCTCACTGATTTGCATAAAAGTACAGCTATAAGCAACTTAAGCTAAGCGAAAATACTAATTAAATTATGTGTGTGGATAACTTAAGTATACATAGCATGGCTTTGAAGCACTAGAATATACGTACATAGCATATGAGAAGGCACTTGAGGATTGTAAATGTATTCTATAAACTATTTAAACATAAATTTATAGCAAATAGTATATCAAAAATCTTAAAGAAACCCTTGCGGTATGGTAAAAAGTAAAATATAGGAATGTCGTGGCAGCAAACACGACCTCAGCGGCGCATTATATCCTCTATGCTAAAGCCGGTGCGACGCGTAGGTGGTGGCGCTGCTTGCTGCTGCTGCTGATGTGGTTGCATAGTCAACGCCGTAGATGCTGGTGATAGTGATGGGCGCGTTGCGCCAACGCCACTCAACGGCTCCTGAGTATTCAAATTAACTGCATTATTAGGTGGCAACAGGTAGTGACGCTCACTGCTGCTGCTCGTTAATGGCGCTATACCCACTGCCGCTTCCTGGCTCAGCAGCGCTGACGTGTCAGCATGCGCGCTACCAACAGCAATACCACCACCGGCAGCCAACAGCGATTTAGACTCACATAAGAGCGGCGCTTGATTTACGCTTGACATATATGGTTTCCCCGGGAGCAGAGTGTGTGGCGGCGGTGGCGCTGCTTTCAGCGCGGCATGCGTGCGCGTCATATTGAGCGCCATGAGACCGGCGCTTTGCGTGTGCGCGTTGTAGGCGCGTTGCGCCTCGGCCATTTGTTCGAGTCCCACAATGCGCTTACGTATCGGTATGGAACCAAGAAAACTGGGCATCGATTCGAGCGGTGAGTGCAGCGGCTGTTGTAAATTCTTGCCTGTATCTAAGAGCGGCGGTAAGGGTGGTGGTGGCGCTGCCGGCGCTATACCGCTTGCTTGTTGCGCCTGCGTTAACACTGGTGGCAATGAAATTGTTGACGCTGTCGGTGGTGGTTGTTGTGTTGGTGTGGGCAGCGGTGATGCGCCAACCAATACTCCTGGTGGCATTATATTTGCACCTTTCATTTCGGCGGCGCTTAATAGTAACGCTTTTGGATGGAGATCTCTACGCACATGTAACATGGGTATGTACGGTTCGGGCCCATTAGATGTGGAGGGCGAATGTATGGATTCACCAGAGCCGGGTAGCGCGCGCATCGGATTGTAACGTGCGCTCGGCGAGGACGGCATGAAAGCAGAACCGGTTGGCGGTGCGTTAAAAGTGTGCGGCGAATCGCTAGCATGCATTGAATCATGTAAGTCGCGCGTTTCATGCGTCGGACGCATAGTGTACATTTCACCGCCTTCGTGATGGCAATGTGTTACACCCTGCCCGGTTGGACGCGGTTCTAGTAAACCAACTTTTGGCATATTTTGCGCTGTTTCTTCCTCGTCCTCATCTTCGCCCAACTCCGCCTCATCCTCCAGCTCGGCCTCATCCAACTCATCATCCTCGTCTAACTCCTCTTCTGATTCATCTGAAATTTCGGCTGCATCATAGCATGCCTTACGCTTGAGACGCATGCGCGCTGCTGCGCGTGCCTCTCCGCTAGACTTCTCTGCATGCCCAGCAGCACCGCCGAGCTCTTGTGTTGGCGAGCCGCTGTGTAAGCGGTGTATCGGCGATTGTCGCGGTGAATCTACTTCCAGTAGTGTGTCCTCTTCATCACCACTCAAATGTCGGCCTTCATCTTCTTCGCCCACATCCACGTACTCGGACGGCCCATCACCGACCGCATGTGTGAGCGCATGACGTCGCAGATCGCAATTGCGTCGGAACACTTTGCCACAGGAAGAACACTCGTACGGCTTGTGATCGGTGTGCGTGAGCAGGTGCGTTTTCAAATTGGAGCGCTGATTGAAGCTGCGACTGCAGACGGGGCACTTGTGCGGCGACTCTTCCATGTGTAGGATCTTGTGGACGGCGAGTGTGCGCGACTGGCAGAAACCCTTGCCACATTCGGTACATTTGAATGGCTTCTCCTTGGAGTGTATGTACCTGTGGAAATGAAAGCGAAAAATTAAGTTGTTCATTAGTTTGCCTAGAGCGTGATTAATAATAACATAAAGTGGCACGTATAAAGAATGCAGCAAACGTGTAAAATAGTGGGAAACTAATGGGACTGCGCGCAGCTTTTAATGTTTGTGTTGTATTTCTTTTGTGTTCTTAGCGACGGTACTCATTAAGCTCGCGTTCGTGTGCTTGGCGGCGGCACTGTAAAGGCGCTTACACTAATTACAGTAAATGAGTCTACGAACGAAGCTCAAGTCGCGGTAGATTAATGGATTGAGTTCGTTAGACAGAATATATAAGATATTGTTGGTCTTTTCTTGACAACGAGCCTATTTTTTTTAAACTCGTACTCCATTTTGCAGGTTCTGGAATTGAATTACTCCGTTAAGGTTCTGGTGTTTACAGTTACGAGACTTTGGTAATTTTGTTTATGTAGTCTAATACGAACTCCATCATCTCCACAGCGATACTACTTTATATACTTCGGGTATCGGGTATCAATGAAGTAGAAGTTTTACGGCTCCTGAGCTGTGTTCGCTGATTACTCACGTAGAAAATGTCGTTGTATTTTTGGTAGACCGAGATCTGTCAGAGTCTTCTGTCTCTAGTAGAAAGGTTTTCAATCATTTGCTTATCCCAGCATTGATTTATTCAAGCGTTTGAATAACTTTTTCATTGAGATTCGTGAAGGCAAAGACCTTGTCTTATCAGCAAGTTAAGACTGTACCATCTATAAATTATGTCACAGCTTTAGCTTCCCTCAAAATACCTCAGTATATGGGAAATCGTAAATAAATGCAGTCTTTTCCGTTGAGTGTTGATCCTGAGATCTTTTTACGGAACCAAACTTTCGCCTCTTCGAAAGTTAAACTATTATTCATGTCAGTCAAGTCGACCAGCATTATTTTAAATTTCGGCAGATCCGTCAGATAGTTTCAATGGAAAGTATGTTAGACCTTACCAATAAAGCTCTTACGGTTCCTCTCTTTGAGGTTTATAGAATCTGTTAGAATCGTTTGTCGACAAGAATAAAGTTTGCTCATTGCTGTATTGATTTATTCGGGGGTTTCAAGTGGTTCCTTGAACTGTCGCCTCTTCGAAAGTAGAACTATTATTCATGTCAGTCAAGTCGATCAGCATTACTTTATATTTCAGATTGACGGCAGATCCGTCAGATCTTTTCAATGGAAAGTGGTTTAGACCTTTCCAAGAAAGCTCTACCGGTTTCTGTCTCTCAGGTTTATAGAATCTGTCAGAATCGCTTGTCTGTGGTTAAAAGTTTTGCCTCACTTACTCATTGCTTAACTGATTTATTCAAGGGTTTCGAGTGGTACCTTGAAGGCAAAGACCTTGTCTTATCAGCAAGTGAAGACTGTAACCTCGATAAAATATGACCGAGCTTTAGATCCCATCGGCATACCTTAGTCTGGTATAAAGCATAAATAAATTTACCCTTTACCCTTAAGATCTAAGACCTGTCGATATTTTTATGGAAACAAACTGTCTCCCCTTCGAAAATATAACTGTTATTCATGTTAGTCAAGTTGAACAGCATTTTTTCGTCAGATCCGTGGGATATTTTCAATATGGGTTAAACCTTGCCAGTAAAGATATTATGGTTCCTCTTTTTCAGACATCTATTGGGACTTTTGAAGTTCAGAAGCTTTTTTCTTCTGAAAGTATTGTCTTATTTTAATACGCTAGATTGTGTCATTCCTGCTGTTTAGGTCTCTTATAGAGCCTGCTTTATAAATCATCAATACAAAGATTATAAATTTCCGATTGGATTAGTTTGGCTAAAAAGGTTTTAAAAGTAGTAATTGGAGCTTTGTCGTGAGGATTTGTTCATTTTAAGCTTTTTGCTTCCAGTTCGAGCTAATACGGTTCCTTTCCCTCAGGCATATAGTAGGACTTATGAACTACAACAGAACCAGAAGCTTTTTTCTTTTGTTATCGCACTTTGAGACCTTAGATTGAGACCTTAGATTGTCTCATTCCTGTTGTTTCGGACTCTTAGACAGACTATCATTACAAAGCTTTTAAGTTCCATATTGGAATAGTTTGGAAAAAAGATTTAAAGAGTAGTGTTTGGAGCTTTTTCTTCGAGATTTGTTCATTTTAAACTGTTTGTTTCAAGTTCTTAGATTTATAAAGCCTAACAAATCAAACAGCTCTATAAGTGGTGAATATAACATTCCTAACTCGTCACCAACCATGGGAAATCACACTTTCAAAACACCAACTTTCTGAACTAAATGCAAACATCATAATTACTTATTTCTCAGAAAAGTTGTGTAGTTTTAACAACAACAAAAAAAAATACAGCTACAGAATGATTAATGTTATTTTCTACAGATGACGCGCGGCAATTCTATAAACTAGCAGCAACGCTTACTACACAAATAGAATTACTTCGACGGCCGGCAGCAATGGCCATGGCTTAAGTCAACACATCAGCCAGCAACGCCGCAAATCGCCACACATCAGCCACCTTAAAATGGCTGGCCTGTCGCCGTGATTGCTTGCCAAATAGCCCAAGCAGCAACCGACAGTCTCTAATGGTAGGGCAAAAAAGCGAAAAAATTATGCTCGAGCTGAAAACAGGTTCTGCGCGCGGCAAACACAACATGTCGCACTGTAGCGCTTGCGCGCAGGCTGATTGCTGGTTGTGTGCCCGTAAGATAAATGCCGCTGTTGGCTGTTAATTTTTCAATCCTTTTTTCGCATTTCTTACGCCGCTTAAACGCACTGCGTCGTGGTCTGGCAGTGACTGCGCGCAGGCTGTAGTTGCGTAGGGCTTGCGGTTTGCCCTTGCCGCGGCCGTTGCACATCGCGCGCACTAACCGCATTGCGCTTAATGAGCGTTCAGGGTTTTGTTATTTTTTACTTACATGTCTCGTTCTTTGTATGCGAAAGTAATTTGATTGCGTCGTCGCTTGCAAGACAATCACGTACAGCGCGCGCGTTTTTTTCGCAGTTGACAGTTTATGATGGATGCGCAAGGCAAAAGGTAATAATAATAACAACACGGTAAGGAAAGCTGCGTATAAAAAAAACATGCCAAACTCACCTGTGATCGCGCAAATGATCCTGCCGGCGAAACGCCTTGCCACATATGTCACACGAATACGGTCGCTCGTCGGTATGCGTGCGCTCGTGTATCAGCAGATTGTAGGACTTGGTGAACTGACGATTACAGAACTTGCAAATAAACTGCTTCTTCGGACGTGATGCGCGTCCCGGCGCGCGCAACAAACGGCGATCCAAACCGGCGTGCATGGTTGGTGGCAGCCCAGCGGGAAACAACGCTGCCGTTGCGGCTGCCGAAGGAAAGGCGAATGTGCCGGCGCCAGTTGGTGATGGCCCCGGTCCGCCCAAATACGGTGGTGGTGGATACATAACAGCAGTAGGCACACCCGGTGGTGGACCCTGTCCAGGTGGTCGTTGCATCAACATTGCCGCCGCGGCAGCCTCGCGCAACGCCAACTCCTTGCGCTTATCCGCCATCATGGAGATGATCTCGAAATTTGTATTACTACCGTGACGTTTGCTCGCCTCCTTGGCCACCTCCGCGTCCAGCATGCCACCATAAATGGCGGCGGCGCCTGGCGCGCGCATAGCGTTACGTGATGGCAGCACCGGCACGAAGGCAGAGTGAGCCGCTTGCGCATTCGCCGCGCCACCGCCAGCGCCCATTAAACCAGCCGCCACCAAATGATGTTGGTAAGCGAGTTGTGTCTCATAAGCAGCTGCAGCGGCCGCGGCGGCAGCAGCGCCGCCCGGCACACGTCCGCTAGACGCGCTACGTTGTTCCGACACGCCGCCAGCGCCAGGCGCTTGCAAGAATTGTTCCAGGCGGCTCGGACGCGTCATAGTCATGGCACCGCCGCCAGGACGGTCCTCTAGCATTGTAGTTTCGGTAGGCATTTTTCAGTTAGCACTTGACGTTGACGCGTGTTGGTAACCTTGTGGCGCTCACCGTCGCGTCATTGGCATGGCCAAGTTAGTACTGTAATGGAAAGAAACAAAATATAAACATTAGCATTTCTTTTGGAGTTGCGGAAAAGTATTTAACGCTAATAGTGGTGAGTATTCACTGCAGCAGATAAGCGACGCGTTTGTTCAGCGGGATTTACGCGCGTCTCCAAATATATACAAAGGTACAAACGTATATGTGTATATTATTTTATTGACCCTGCCGTGCTAAAATATACTCTCTAATATTTATCTAAATGATGGCGCAATAAACTGCTGATTGTTATTTTTATTATCTTCAGGCAGAAACGACTAAAATATTTCCTATCCAGCACAGCAGCGATAAGCTGGTGTTTATGACTTTGATAAACACACTAGACACTTAGCAAACATGTACTGACTATATGCAGTAGTCGGCTGAATTTCGACAGCGCAATATGCGTTATTAACGCAACGGCAGTTGCTTGTCAGCACTGCTGCTAAGCTGGTGTGCAGTGCGTGACTTAAGCGCCTTAACGCTTTGCGCGTTTGAAGAGTAGCTGACAAGTAGCAGCGACAGAGGCGCGGCAGTCATAAAATAATTTGCAATTCTTGCTGACTATACCAAAGATTAGTTGAGTGCATGTGAGTGTTCTGCAATTTCACATATTTCTGAAACTCCACACCGTCTTCGACTTGGCAGTTTCTCACCGATTTTTTTTTCAATTTTATTTTTTATAACATCGGTTTTTATAAACAAAATTCGCTTAACAGAAATTTTTATACAAACTCGTGTCACCCGCACTCAACCCCCCTTTATCAGCCATGCATTTATTCCCCCATTCATTGACCTCAATCAAAGCACATCACAGTTTGAGCACAGCTAATCAAATGCAGATTGTTGCCGCACAGCAGCAGCAAAACTAACACGACAGCTTTATAATCAGCTGCTCATTGTGTCCACCATAAGAATCTACTCTACAACTTTCTCTCTTTCTCAGTCGAAAAAGTTTTAATATTCACTATTTCTTATCCACTTTGATTCTCACTATCCGTAATGTTGTTTAATAATGCCTTCGATTGTTATCGGATTACCACCAGCCGCGTTTCCAGCGCACATATTGATTCTTATATGAAGAAGATTGAAGATTCTTACTTAGGCGTATAGCCTGTTGGAAATTTCTAACCCGTTTCTTAATTATTTTGAGGGCTGATAGTCGTTTATCGACTTGAAATAACACAACCATTATAACTTTTACTCTCCAGTCTCATCAAACTAGTCGTTCTTAAGTTCAGATCAAACTGTAAAACGCACAAACTCTATTTATTGGACCGTTTGAAGGTCAAACGAAAAATGACCGCATTTAAAGAAAAGGAAAGTGCTGTTTGCCTTGATTGCCTTGATGAGGCAATGCACCGTGTTACAACTCTGTGAAAACGATGGCAAAAGTCCATAAATTAGGTTTCGAATTGCTTACGTATCCACCGTATTCTCCAGATCAGGCCCCCAGGGAATGTTTACTGTCCTCAGATCTCAAAATAATGCTCGGTAGGAAGAAATTTTCGTCGAATGAAAAGGTGATCGCCGAAACCGAGGCCTATTTTGAAGCAAATGACAAATCATACTGCAAAAATTGGTATTGAAAAGTTGGCAGGACAGTGTATCAAAGTTGAAGGGAACTATGTTGAACAAAAAAACGAATTTTGCCAAATAATCTTAACCATATTATGAAAAAAAAACGAATTCGTGTGAAAAATAGTAATTACAAATCAGATCCTTTCTAAATTTTCTTTAGTCGTATATAATGAGAAACCTCAGGCTTTGAATTTGTAGGTCAAACCTCTGCTTATAGAAATTTGAACAGCTTAAAAGCATTTCAACTTATTTCGATATAGCTTTCCTGAACACTTTCTTGTTATACTCTGTTAGCTTTTGAAATCATAAAGCACTAATGAATGACAATGAAGAGCAGTGAGCTTCGCGATTTAACGGCAAAAAAACATTATCCGAATAATTTGGATTCATCAACCTTTCGGAAGGTACAAACTCGGATCCCTTTCTGTTACGAAGAGACAAATGTATTATTCGATTAAGTACGAACTTGTATAAGTATCAAAGATCGATTGAATATGATTTTCAAAGATCCATAGAGCACTAAGATGTGAAGTAAGGATACTACATACTTTCTTTAATACCGAAGAAGGGAAAGTTTTGCTCAAGCCGACGGCTTGTTCTCAGTTCAGTAAGACGAAAAGACACTTTACAAAATCCCTACTTGGACACATTCGCAACTGTAACTGCATTTGCATCTTTGGAACCGCAAACAAAATAAGCTGAAACCTGTAAATAAACAAACAGCACAATTGACCGTACGTCGTAAAGCCGTCTAAATAGTCGGACAGACAAACGGACAGTGACATAGTGAATGCAGATAGAGTGTACGTAAAACAAATAGCCATTTATTTCAATGAAACTCTCACGCATCGCGGATAGCCACGTATGTGAAATTAAAGTAATCAAATAAGACCCTTTCGAGGAGAAAAATAAAAACGAGTCTTGCGGGCATATAAAAACACTTTATAGTGAAACCTTGTTGGAAGTTGAAGTAAGCTCTTCCCTATAAAATTTGCAATGATAAGCTAATGATGACTGACTTAACTACAAAGTCCATAGTTTTTTGTGTTCGAAACCACGAAGAGATAGTTTTGAGATACTGATGAAGGCAATAAAGTCATGAATGGTGGAAAAAAGTGTGAGTGAGAAGTTTACAAAGCTGTCGAAGACATTTTTTTAGATTTAGATATTTATTAATATATTTGACATCATGTCAAATCTCTCTGTCATATAAAGTTACGACTAAGCGAATTCGTCAGTACTGATACTTGATGTTGTCTTTTTATCACTTCTATAGAGTCTCTTCTTGACTAAAATCACCGTAGAAAAATTGCGGCTACCATTTTCGAATGGCATATTTACTCCTCTCCGAGATTTCTTAACCTCTGAGAAAATTGGAAAAAATTGGTCACAGTCTCATTGACAAGTGACAGGGCCGTTCTTATGTTCCTAATTCTATTTTAGTGACATAACCACAATTTGGAGTATTATAAGTAGTATTGTCTCACCTACCAAAACCTCAACTAGTTATTAATCATAAATGACAGAAGCGAATTCCTACAACAGCTGATAAATTCACAACAGCTGATAAATTAATAAAATTGGCAGCTGACCATGACTAGTGACATGTGACAAGTGACAACACTTGATTTATGATTTATTACATGCTGGCAGATTTTAGTTACTAACTTTTAGGTTATAATTTGTGGTTGTTACTAACTCATTCTATAATTTATGGAAAATGTTTTTTTTTTTTCTAAACAAGAAATTTGAAATGTAAATGTGCCGTAATTTCGTCGAATTATTAACCTCCTCCACACCAGCAGCCTCAGCTGAAAATGTGAGCTCATCGCGGCTGTCCAAATGATGGCCGATGGCTGCTGGTTGCTGGCTAATGGCCGCCAACACTGCCACAGTCTAAGCCAGCGCACAGATACTGGACCTTTATTTGTTGTTTCTTTTTTGTTGTTGTTGCGCTTTTTTCTCTCCTTTTTGTTGTAATTTTCAAAACACAAATGCCAGCGGCTGGTGGACATTGGAATTTTTTTAAATGCGTGTGTGTGTATATGTATATAACATTTTTTTTTCACATCGGTCGGTAAATGCCGTAAGTGCCGCAACTGAAGGTTGCAACAAAGCGGCTAAGACAGAAAGCAAGAAAATAAAAAAAAACGCTTTGAGTTGATGATGAGGAAGAAAAAAATATAAATATGTTTATACACATACATACATATATAAATGCGTGTGAGTATGTGCGCATGCTCAGCGCACAGCATCGGTCGAAAATGCCTTCAGGCCACCAAACAAAATAAAAAAGTAGAAAAAAGTGAAGAATAAAATCAAATAAAACCCCTTTGAGGCAGCAAATACCATTGATGACGGCGTTGTTTTGCTGGCTTAAGTAAACACCACACACACACACGCACACACATGTGTACATACACACAGCCTTTCTTAACGGGCTAAGCAAATAAACGATGGCAGAATGCTTGGCTTGATGGTAGATAATAGTTCTTTTTCAGCCTTTTCATAAGAGGAAAATAATGTGGTGACCAAAAAGAATTTAAATAAATAAGTGCGGCTTGTGCGGCGTGGCTTATCAGATGGAAGCTTAAATGTGACAACGTCGACAAAAAGCCACTTTAATTACTTTTGAAAGAAAAAAATACAAAAAATGTATAAAAATAGAATATGTGTATGTCATTAAAATCATGTGGGTATTTTGTTCGTTTAGGTAATAAGGCTTATGTAGGTTGGGCTATTGGCATATACATATGTATGTATATCAGTAAGTCACGTTATTTGATATAAATCATACACTTCTTTAGATTTTTTTGTCAAGAACAGCTATTTGGAGGTTTTGCGAGCGAGCTACCAATGTACCCACAAATAAAACGTGTGTAGCTATCTTCGATACGCCACTCTGGCATTAAGGCTGTGCCCTAGGAAGCTAGACAGCTAGATTTCATGCATTCAATTATATGGATAAGTCATTAAAATGGTAAAACTGCTTTAAATTTCGTCTCCGTTTGATTATACCAGTTTATACCAGTTGCTTTTATGGCTGTTTTTTTGTTCCATTCGGCAATCCTAGAGCTTAGCGAGTTAAAAACAGTTAGTATTAAACTCATTTGAAGCTTGCATAGTTACTCATAAGACAAGAGAGCCGGAAATGAGAATGAGAAAAATTTATAAAAAAAACTGAACACTATATCTTTGTTTAAAAATAATGTTAAAAGCATTTCCTGAGTTGATTAAAAAGCATTTGGATTGATTATACCAGTTTATAACAGTTGCATTTATAGCTGTTTTTTTGTTCTATTCGCAAATTCTAAAATTTGGCGAGCTAAACAGAGATAGTATTAGACTTTTTGAAACTTTGCATAGTTCCTCTTAAGCCAAGAAAGCCGGAAATAAGAATGAGAATAATGGATAACTCATTAAAATTATAAAACCGCTTGAAAATTCGTCTCTGTTTGATTATACCAGTTTATACCAGTTATATTTATAGCTGTTTTTTTTGTTCTATTCACCCTTACCTTTAGTTTAGCGAGTTAAACAAAGCTAATATTAGACATATTTGAAGCTTTCATAGTTACTCATAAGCCAAGAAAGCCGGAAATGAGAATGAAGAAGCATAAACAACTAAAAATAATATTTTTGCTTAAAACATTTGTCAAAAGCTTTTCCGCAGTTATTAAGAAGAGTTGAAAAAAAGAAAAAAATTAAAAAATTAAAAAAAAACATAAATATCCGAAAAAAAATTTTTACCCGAAGTAAAGAAAATATTTATTTTTTCAAATGTCTCCACTTCTTTGTCAGTGACTGTCTTCATATCCAAATAATTATTTAAATTATTGGCATTTCTTTTGATTTTGTTTGTGTTATTTTATTAAAATTTATGTCTCTCTACTTTAGCGCTGACTATTGTATTTCAATACAAAAGCAACAAAAAGGCATATTTCTTTCTTTTGAGTTAAGCAATTGCCACCGTTTGTAGATTAAGCGTTGACAATGAAATTACCATTTTAAATGCAAAGTGTATCTATCAAAATTCCCCAGAAAAAAAATAATAATTATAAAAAAAATATTCCAAAGCAAATTTGTTAATCAAAAAAAATGGCTTTCAACGCTTATTAGCTACTGCAATAAAAACGCTTTGCACAACAGCTTAAAATCTCGAAACAACAATACAATAACGCACGCTGCCCATTGGTTTTACAAGCTCATTTAATGCCTATAATTTTCAGTATTAGACCAAATGATGTGACGCTAATCTATGACTTTATGATACGCGCGCATATTTCCACATACATATGTGTATGTGTGTGTGTGTGTGTGCATAAAAATTCACATTATCAGCGCTTTGTCTGTATCTAAAGTTGCTTTATTAGCTGATAAATGACAAAGCCGCAACAACAACAGCAAGAACAGCAGGAATTTCAAAAGAGTTTTCAACTTCAAATTATTCCGCTAATGCTTCACGCTTAACTTTGAGAATGTTGCGCTAATAACGCCACAGGCATGCCTACATACTAACATAAGCATATATGTACATATGTATATATATGTATATATATAAAGCGTAGTTAATGAAGATACAGCAATAAGCACTCACTTAAGTGTCTGAGCCTAACTGCCTCAAAGTGTCCAACGGTAGCCTGGTCGTAGAGTCATTATGGCTGGTAGAGAGCAACAACAAAAAATTACAAAAACAAAATAATCAAATACAAAAAAATACAAAATTAACAAAAAATCATTATAACAAATGAAAAATGTCAATAACAAAATCAACTAAGTCATGCGAGCAAAAATCAAACAAATTCTGTATTTGCCATAAATTATATATTTTTTAACTTTTTTTATTATTTTTCTAATTTTTTTTTCCTTAGTTTAACAGTGCTGCTATTTTAAGATGCTATTAAGCGCAGAGATAATTTATTTGAATATTAATGCAAACACGAAATTTCGTATGCTTAGACTTAATATGTAAGTACACAGGTATAATACATTATATACACACCATATACATTATGACAAAAAAGCACCAGGAAATAGTAATTAAATTCCCTGGGTACCCTACGAGTGATACAAAGCTTTTAAAGAGGGTCTAGAGATCGTTGAAGACATGCATCGTTTTGGACGTGATGCTTGAAAATCGTCAGGCAAGTGCTACAGAGATGGCGAGAGAGCTCGACATATCTTGCGAGTCCGCTTAAATGACTTTAGTGAATAATTTGGGTATTAAACGGGTTCTTGTTCGACTCGTTCCGATAAAGCTGATTTTTTTTAAAGAGTACCGTAGACAGGTCTCTTTGGATATGCCTGATAGTGCGAATTCCGATCCCACATTCAGGGAGAGCATTATAACTGCGGATGAAACATGGGTTTATGAATTTGACATTCAGAGAAGTCAAGAATCATCGCAATGGAGGAAAGAACAAGAGCTTAAGTCAAAAAGAACACGGCAAAATCGTTCAAAACTCAAGGTGATGCATATTGTTTTTTTCGATATTCGTAGTTTGGTGCATCATGATTTTTTTCCAAAGGGACAGACCGTCAATAGAAGTTGTATTTGGTCGTATTGAGGCGTTTGCGTGAGAGCAACCGTCGAAAACGGCCGGAATTGTGCAAAACCTATTCATTGATTTTACGCGATAATAATGCACCAACTCATCGAGTCACGATTGTGACCGAATTTGAAGCCAAAAACGTAGTGACTACCATTAAACAACCATCGTATTCACCAGATTGGCTTCGTGTGATTTTTTCTTGTTCCCCAAACTGTAATTGCCGTTCTGGGAACCCGTTTTCAGTCAATCGAAGAAATAAAACAAAATGGGAGGACTGAAAAAATCGTTGGCTTAAGTATATTACACCTGGTGGGGATTACTCTTAATGCTACAAAATATATATTGATGAATAATTGAATATTTTGCGTTTTATTTAAAATTTTCGGGTACTTTTTTGTCACAAGGTTATGCCACATACATATATATAAATACATATAAATGTTTGTATTTCCATATATTATCGTATTATATTGACTTACTAACGTCAATATGTGGGAATTATTGCTGGGGTTTTTCTATAAGCCATATTCATTACATGGACCATGTTTTTTCCAATTCAGTGCTCATTTAATTGAATGGCCCGTTTGGACAAGCAGTTAATAAAAATTATTTATTTTAATTATAAAAATAAAAACAACTTAATTCTGGCTGCACTGAAGCTATATAATATCCTTCACAAGTTTATGCCTTACAGAATAAAGGATACAAAGAGAGCTTTATCTTGCTTTTGAGCGTAGTTTTGTATGACAGCTTTATGCTATAGGGGCACAATCGGAACATTGGGAACTTTATTTTACTCGGTCGGTTTGTATGGCAGCTATATGTATTGTATAGTCGTCCGATAAGACCGGTTCCAACAAATGAACATCTTCTTGGGTGGAAAAAAGCATGTGTAAATTCCGCTGGTTATGCGCAATAAAAAGCTAATTGCTTCAATGAACTTCAAAATTTTCTCTCCAGTAACCATTATACGTTAATCTTATGAAAACCTGTAGTTCAATCTTATTGGCACCCACTCTACTCTACTCTGCTTCGAGTTTGTGCGATTGAATGAATGTACAGTAGAAAATTGTATGATTTCATGGCCTTGAAAAGTTAGTTCAGTCACCCAATAGGTGATATTTCGAAAAACGGGGAAACTTTTTAAACTTATTTTTCACTTTGAGCACTTTTAGCTTTTTACTGACATTTTAGACTTCACATTAATCATCGGATATATCGTTTCTTTACGTGGTTGTTCGTATTGTATGATTTCTATGCTCTGGATGTTCAGATCACTAATGCGATAGAAGTTCTATAAGATAATTTACGTGTATAAAACTGAGTTCAACTAGAGATCACTTCGTCGAAAATGAAGATTTTGAGTATTTGTGATAGCAGATACTGTAGTGTAAACTGAATTCGAAGTTTGAATACCTAACATATATTACGATTATTTGGATATTATTCGATAACCATTTTGCACAATTCTTGTACTTTTTAAGCAGTAGAGAAGCTGTTTTACACTATAGAGCTTGTTTGAGTGCCTCCTTTCTTGCTATCTTTGCCTAGCCTCATTAAGCCAAAATGGCTCAAAGCCTTGAAAGAATAAATTTATGTTAAAGAATTTGATAATTTGTTAGAACAAAGCAAACCGCGGGGAATTTCAACAAAATCGTATAAATCTTGAACCATTTAAACGGCATAAAATTAATTACTTAGGAAACGCTTTCGAAACACTTCACTATAGAGCGAATTACCACAAAAATAAATTATAACTCTTAATAGTCTTCCATAAACGACAGAACTTTATGAAGTAAGCGCTCTCCATAAACCTAAACTTCATAGTTGTTCAAGATTCTCTTTTTCTAAAGGTGATATCACAGCTGACATGGTTCAGCGAATTAAAAGACAGCGGCTACGCTGGCTAGGTCATGTTGTCCGGATGGATGAAAACACTCCAGCTCTGAAAGTATTCGACGCACCACCCGCCTGGGGAAGCAGAGGAAGAGAAAGACCTCCACTCCGTTGGAAGGACCAATTGGAGAAAGACCTGGCTTCGCTTGGAACAGCCAATTGGCGCCACGTAGCGAAAAGAAGAAACGACTGGCGCGCTGTTGTTAACTCGGCTATAATCGCGTAAGCGGTGTCTACGCCAATTAAGAAGAAGAAGATATCACAACTTTCCACATATTCTGGTATCTCAAGTTCTTAATTCAAATGGATCTCCAAAGAAACTTAGCTTCTTTCCGTTTATAGTATCTTGTACAGTTTTAGCCCAGATAAAAGTACTCTTATCGATCTGCATTGGCAAAAATTCTAACTATTTTCATTAGTAAAGTTTTGTAAAGTTTTAACTAAAGCTTTAAGTATTTGACGGTATAAGGTGATAGTAGAGAACCAGCTTATAAAGTGTTATTAGACTTTCTCTATTAGTCGCTCCAACTGACAATCATCTGGTTTTGCAAACAGCGGCAGAATAACGATGAACGTCCAGGGTTAAATACACAGATTTTGGCCCCTGGAAAGTATCTTTGATGAAAAGAAAACTAACAAGTGCGGTAAATGAGTTGGAGCTAGAATAAAACGAGATATCACTAACTGAAGGAGGTAAATATACAAAGCTATTACATCCAGTTCGACAAAAGTGCTGTGCAGTCCGAGGTCGGAAAAGACCTGCCCAAATGGCATGAGTGGGTAAAAATTTAGTTCAATATACACATATACTATACAAGTGGGGATATGGGCTAGACCCACTGAAGCCAAAAAGTTATGGCTTCAAATATGAACACTTTTCTTGGAGCAAGGCAGAATAGTGAAGAATTTTCAAGTATTAAGAAGACCAACTACGCCAGTGGACATGATCGTGGAGATGCTTAGTTGCCTGCGTTTCGCTTGATTTTTTACTGCTCTCCTGTGATAATTGCTTCCATAAGGCTTGCCATTAACTTGTAGTACCCAAGAACGAGTGTCTAATGGTTAATAGTTTCATAGAAGCAGCTCTAACCGTACAACTACAAGTACAACTACAACTATGTGATATGACTTTGTAATTATATGCTTTGCTCGAGCTTAAAATATTCCGCCATTAACTGCGGCTTCATTTATATTTTATCTAAGTGCCCATCGTGTGGTTATAATTTATTTTTGTTGCTAACTTATACTGGAGCACTTTGATAATATCTCTAAGTGAATAACAAGCGATATCCCTCGGCCATACTAACAGAAAAAAATATAAAAAAAAGTACGAAAGAAAAACATAAGCGCGCTTGGGCTGCACGAACGCGCTTCAAAGCGTTGATTGTGACTTGTTTTGAGGCGCACATATTCCAGGGGCCTGTGTGTATGTATGGTTGTGTGACGGTATGCACTACATATGGACAAGTGGTTATCACAATTGAATCTCTTATGCCAACCTGTCGAAAATGTGCGCCTCCCTCAGTGGAGCGGCGGTCCACGCAAGCGCTGTATACACCGATCATTACCAACGCTGGAGATGCGGACAAGTATCGACCGACGTACATACATACATACATACACATGTGTAGCATTTAGTTGGGCGCAAACCTTCGGGCAACGCGCCGCGCTCTGCCTTCACTCGGGTACACTTTTTCCTACTTGAAATCTACAAAGATTTTTAATTAAAAATCACGTTAAGCACAAAATCACACACACAGCGTTACGTACAAACAAATCGGGTAAATGTCCGTCCACCATGGTGGCGAGCGCGCACAATGGATGACGGAGAGACAAACAAAATTCAAAGACTGTCTTCAGCCAACAACTAACAACGGGCGAAGTATGCAGCCACCGGTGCTACCAACAACGATACAGAGCTACAGTTAAGAGCCGCGTAGAAGTCAGGCGGACAGGCGGCATACGACTAAAACACAGGCACACACACGCGCGCACACGAAGAGTCTTTAAGAAAAGCCAGTAAGCGCTCTGGAGAACAAGTAAACGGTGAGCTGGCGAAGCAGTCAGCCGGTTTGTCCAACAGTCGGCATGCAAGCGAGTCACTCTGTGCGAACGACGGTCGGCGCTATAGCATGCAGTCAAACCTCTGTGGCTTGCGGCAATGCTAACAAAAAAGAAAGAAAAAAAGCCGATCCAAAAAAAATTCAACGAGAAAAAAGAAAAAAACGCTCGAAAAGATAAAAACAAAATACAATGCACAACAACAACCCGCGCGCGCACCCCGCAACGATCAAGTCAGGTTAGCCAGCACGGCAGCAACCTCAGATACAGAAGCTCGCGGCAATTGCTCGTTTCCCCGACCACGTTCTTAGCGATTAACGTAGTGTGGCAGCGAGCCATAGTAAAGTCGCTATCGCGTTGAGTATTGTTGTTGTTACGGTTAAGACTGAAAACCGGATGGGAGTTTTTTCTAAAGCGAAGAACGCTTGCTGAGCGCACGTTGTTTCTTGGTGATCGCAAGCGAGGCGCGACAGTCTCTATGCGCCAAGTGCTGGTGGCCCGTCAGTGGTCGTTTAATGGTTGGGTGTAAGATGTTCCAGTTCAATTCGTTTGTCTTGCCCGTGAATGCAGTTTGTAAGTTAATAGGAAAGGTATAAAAGGAACGCAGCAGGCTTTTATACTTTGCCGGGCAGGTGGAAATGAAAGGTTGCACTCGACTGAAATATAGACATCGGTGTAAGTTTTCGAAATTCTGTTGAGATACTAGATTAACCTCGATGTTGGGAAACTTGTTCCTTGACTTCTTATGGAGCGTCGAACTGCTTCGTTCAGCCGGGGGGTCTTATTCCAGCTTCATGCATTCAGTTCATGTCTAAGGTTATGTTGTTTCAAGATAAACTTTGTATAATTTCGTTAACTTCACATAAAATTAATCAAAGTTCCTTACAAAGTTCCAAGTCGACATTCCAATTCTCAACAAGTCTCAAAAACTGTCGAGAGATAAGACTGCAAGATAGCTGGAGTCCTTAGTATATATCGCAGAAGATGTCGGAAGCAATTTAATACTTAAGCTAGCGATAACCGAGGTCAGGTTTAAAAGATCTGTCGTTAGATCACAGAGTTCGTTAACGCACAGTTCCTGTAAGACTAATCAAAGTGACTATAACCAAAGACTTACAACGTTCTTTGAGATTACATTCCCCAATCGTCTAGATCTAGAAAGAACAGATTTTATCAAAGAACTATGTCACTTGTGCTTCGTCAGAAGATTATGGGCCTTGATCATGATTTATGATCACTAAAGTCTGGAATTTTTTGAATGAATACTCTGTAGCTAAAGTAACTGGAGATCTTTTAGTGAAAATGTATCGACCTTACCACGCTTTATTAAATATCTTTGGGAGGTGGCCTCAAGAGGTTCTAAAATCTTCTTGCAATTGACTGGTGGCTCGAGAAAATCTTTGAAGACTACTTCTGACTGAAAAACAACGAGACGGCAATTCAGTTGATCCAAAACGATCTCGTTAGGTTTCCATCTTGGAAACCCTTTATACTGGAAGATCTCTTCTTGTCCGTCAGCCCAGACTTTGATCCAAAACGATCTCGTTCGGTTTCCATCTTGGATACCTTTTATACTGGAAGATCTCTCCTCATCCGTTAGCTCAGACTTTGATCCAAAACGATCTCGTTCGGTTTCCATCTTGGAAACCTTTTATAGTGGAAGATATCTTCTCGTCCGTAAGCGCAGACTTTGATCCCATCTTGGAAACCTTTTATACTGGAAGATCTCTTCTCATCCGTTAGTCCAGACTTTGATTCTTTTTCATAAGCATGGAGCTTAAGCTCAGACTGTATTCTTACTAGTAATAATTCCTTAAAGAGTTCTTGCTTTCAAGCTGAAACCATTGTCTTAAGCTGTATATTTCCAAGAGCAATAAATAACTTGTATCTCACACCGGTGGCTCTTCAGGCTGAACAATCGTTTTCGACCGTCAAGCTTTGATGCATATTGCACAAATGCGAAATGGGGAGGGGGGAATAGAATGTGGCAACTTTGCAAAAGAAGATCAATAGCGGCATATTGAGGCAGATCAACAAAAGAACGGTGCATCGATAACCACTAATCTATGTGAAAGGAAATGCAAGAAAATACTATAATGACGATACTGACACTGAAGATTATGAGGACAACACGAATGAAGATGCAAGAACGTGCTTACGCTGCCGAGCGCCGGACCAATGCAGATGCTGCGTTTGTTCCACCGCAGAGTACGAGACCAGCAAAACACAATGAAACAACTGAACTTAAGCGGCAAAGCAAAAACAGGAAAATATACAAGAGCTACAGATGCTAAAGCTAAACCAAGCCAACGCTGACCATCCACAGATTGTAGGCATGAGGCGCGCTTGGCATGAATGTGCATATATTAAACCACAGAGTGCTTAGCACATTGCTGGCTTGCTTGGTTTTGGACGTTCGCATGCTTGATAGTGCAATTGTACGGCAAGCGCAACGAATGGGTTAAAGCGGAGCGCTGTATTGCGGTGCGGCTCGTGGACGCCTTTGCTGACACCGCCACCACCGCCGCTTCACTTGTGGTTGCGCGCCGCGCGGCACCACACTGTGTTCGGTGGCAATGACAGTGGCAGCTGCTGCAATTGTTGCGTTGGTAGTAGTAGTTAAAGTCGTTGTAGTAGTAGCGGCGGTGGCGTGCCGCATTCAAGCCGCGCGCTGGCCAACAAACAAATGTGCTACAAACAGCGCTGGGGTAAGCATGGTCGCGCCGTTGAAGCGGTGACTGTGCGCCGTGGTGAAGGTGCGCGCACTGTGACACGGCAAGGCGCTTTAGCTGCCATGACCACATTTTGTACCAACACAACCATGCGCGAGCTATACAAGTGTGCGCGTACACTCAAATATTCATATAAATGTATATGGGTGAGCGCGCGCAGACATGCATACATAAGCGCGCTCTGCACATTTTGTAAGGCGCATGGTTAATCTTCTGTTTTCTACTCTTCGGCGGGTCGAAGCAGCAACAGAAGCACTGAGTAGCTGAGTAACAGCAGCAAGCTATACAAGAACAACGCGAACAACTCATCGTCAGCGCGCATAACTTGTTTCGTCGTCTGGAAAACTGGTAGCGTAGCGACGAGAGACGTGCGGCGCTGAGGTGAAATTAATTAGCCACACTTTGGAATTTGAATTTAAGTTGGTAGCACTTTAAAGTAATTAAGCGAGAAGTAAAAAAACGGCTCCCGTGCAGCGCGCATGCTCTATGTGTATGGCGTATGAATATTCAACTATGCTCATTGTTGCTGTGCCGCACCGCGTCGATTCGCTGAATTGCTGAGGTTTGCGTGCAGCGGCAGCGTCAACAGTTAGTCGGCTACTAAATGCGTCCGCTGCTGCTGTTTTGCGCAAGCTAATTAGTGTCTGTGGCGGTGGTTTTCGCTTGAATTGTAAATTTTATGCAAAAACTCAATCGGTTTTTCATTTTATTGCCTTTCAACTGCGTGTAAGCGCTGCTTGTGTTTTGTGCAAAAATGAATCACAAAAAAAAACCGCTTGCATTAATGTGTTATTGCATTTAATATGAAAAGTAGCGAGTTCGCTAACTGCGGCGCATAAATTACATTTGCGTGAATGGTTTGCTGTAATTTATTACTCAATTTATATGTAAATGCTGTTTTGTTTGGGTCAACGGAGTGTAACAATCTCGTGTTTTATTAATTTGCTTGTCGTAATTTTTTTATACATTTTATGTATTTCGAATATGGCCATGCTTCGAATTCATTGCACTGAGATATTTCAAAAAAAGATTTTTCTAAAACAAAATACAGCAGTGCATTTATCAGATTTAAGCTAAGCACAGAGTGAAGCATGCAGTGAAGAGTGGGACAGAAAACAAAATTTTGTAAATAACAGTTTCTTTAGTAATTTGAGTTTACCTAATAAGTGGTCTTAAACAAATATATCAGTCAAAGCAGCCGTTTACTTTCTGTTTCAGAAAATGCAAGATAAAACTGTGATTCTGTTCATACTTCAAAAGGGGTTATGTGCTCAGATATGAAGTTGAATGTATGGGTGGAAATATTTTAAATAAATATACTAGTTTTTTAATGAATAAATGAATAAATATTTGACCTTCATAAAGCTCAAAATTTGTTGCAAACTGAATTCCGCTGAGCGAAAGGGACTTAAAATGGTGCCGAAGTCTTTATATCCACTTGCATGACAGAAAAAAATGCCTGTTGTTTTGATTTTAATTTTAAAAAGTCATTCAATTGTATTATTAAATCAAAATTATTTACTTTTACAGAATTAACCATACTTTAATAATCAATAATTCAGTGTGATAAGATTTTCTTGATTCCGTACTCGAACTCCAGGAGAATCTGCGATAAAAGTTATGTGGTGGTGAGAAGGATTTTTTTGCTTAAGATTGTCTCTAATCCGAAAACAAAAAAAAAAAAAAACTAATTATTACTATACATGACTACAGGTAATGAGCGAAGAACTAGTCAAAATGTTTGACAAAATGGCAGAAGAATTACACTTTAATGTGGCTTGAAAAATCGAAATTATTATCGAAAAGGCGAACACCATTAATCATTACCTGGCAAATATATCTAGGAAGGTTAGGTTAGGTCGTAGCATTGAGCCAACCTCCATAGATCTTACTTGTACAATTATTTGTTCTAAGTGCTACCCAGAAACCCCTCAAACTTCTCCTAATATATCCAGGAAAGTCAAAATTTCGAGTGCGATCGGTTAAGCCTATCGGAGAAGATTTTCTTGCCGTTGTGACTACAAAGAGTTTATAGTTTTGACAATTTTTATTATCCAACAACTCAGTGGATTTGGAATCTGATTCTTTTCCACCCCATCAACCTCATGTTTCTTAAGCTGGAGCTATGGAATATATGTATGTATCTTCCCTCATAAAGCTGAAAGTTTAATATTCGAATAGATAATGATCTGCATTCCGCCGTTTCTACGCTTCCTCATTTTATGATGGTGTGATCTTAAAGGTAGGCGTCCTGTGATGACTCTTACAAAAAATTAAGATATACAGTTAGTAAATGTATAGGAAGCACAATGGCCCAAACGATGGCTAATGATTTCACGCCTCCCATTTCAATCAACCACATGTATAGGTAATAATATCAATGACAGTACAGGAATTTTTGGGATTTAATTGTTTAATTTTGATATATTTTATTCAGGGAAATTAATAAATTTTCATTTTTTCACAAGAAAAAAGTTGTGATTTGCCTTCATATAATATTTTAAAGCCTCATAAGTACTGTAATGTTATTAATTTTTTTAGAATTATTTTCATAGATCGGATATTATGTTTTTTTTTTTTATTTTTTTGCTGTTTTTAATAAAATGGATCTTGGTAATTATTTTAAAATTAAATTATATTTTAATTGAAATGTATCTATGATACCACAAACATTTTAATGTTATTAATTTTTTTAGAATTATTTTTATATTTATATTAATCTGATAGTTATAATTTTGTGTAGGTCATTTCGAGAGTTTTTAATGAAAATGGTATTATTATTCTTAAAAATATTTCTTGCAAATTTAAATGAAAACAATTGATAATTTAATTAAATTTTAATTTAATTAAAAAAATAGTTGTTTAAATAAATTAAAAAATTAATTAATTTAAAGTAAATCAAATTATTATTATTATTTTTTAATTTTAAATTAATTATTTTTAAATTAGCAAAAGCAACTATTTTTTAATTGAAAAAAATAAACAAAAATTATTAAAATTAATTAATTAATAAAAAATTAATATTTAATTTTATTAATCAGAGGATTAAAAAAAAATTAATAATTTGATTAAATTTAAATTAAATTTAAAAAAATATTAATAATTTATTTAGATTATTATTTGTTTTCCATTTAAATTGGCAAATATTAATAAAATTAAAATAATAATTTTTTATTAATTAATTAATTAATCAATTATTAATAATTTTATTTATTTTTTTCACACTTTTCAAAATTTTTTATTAAAAATTTAATTTTGTCGCCTTGGCAGTTTTCAGTAATTTTTATAATTTTTTTTTTTTTGTTTTAATTATAATTAATTAATAATTATTAAACATTTTTTTGTATTTTTTTTAATTTCGTGTGTTTTTCGAATACATTAATTTAATATTATTATACATACTTCTTTTAACAATTTTAATTTCTATTTAATAATTTTATTTATTGTTTAATTTTTGTATTTGAAATATATTTCTTTAAGTTTTTTGTTCATTAAAAAAACATACTTTATGCACAATTTTTGAAACACTTTAATTTTTTAATTAACAAGTATTAATTTTTTAAGCGTTGCACAGCGTGTTCTACATAACTAAATATTTTTGGTAGGAAATTTTGTGAATATTTGCCATTGCTTCGCCATTCATTGCTTCACGTTCACAATCCAATTCTTTATTTCGTTTTATTAAAAAATTAAATTTTTTACTTCAAAAATACTTTTCCAATTATATTGAAATCAGTTGAAATAACTCACGGCGTATGCTTTCAGTGCCAACACAACGAAAACCGAAAAAAATTATAACAGAAAATTAACGAAATCACACACAAATCGTTGCAGCCTTCACTTTTGACTTCACAGACAACAAAAACAAGAAAAAAATGAGCATAATACGAAAATTAACTCCAAGTCCAGCTGCAACGGCGATCGAGGAAGAAAATTGTGGCCAACAGTAACATTGCATGCCAGCATAAGCGCACCAACACACTGTTACTCGCATGTACACACACATACAAATGCAAGTACACTTCCACGAAACCAAAAGGCACACAGCCTCACACACAGTTGTTTTTGTATATTTTTTTTAAATTATTTTCCTTTTTGTTTTATCAATTTTACTTAGTATGTTTGTTTGTATGTGTGTGTGTGTCTGTTTCACTCTTTGCTTGCGCCTTTCTTCACCTTTCCACACGTTGATGTCGTCGTTCTTTTCGGCCACAACTCTACGAAGACAATACTTCATTTTCGAGCGCGCAGTTTAAATAAAAACCTGTTCGCACACAAGCAAATGCACGCACACATGCAAGCAGGCTTCTGCTCATGCACACACACACACATATTTATTGCTTCAAGCAGACGTGAGTAGTTATGTGTGCTTGTGCATGTGTGTTGAAATATTTTATTTTTTTCTTACACCTCACCTTCTTGGCACAATTGCTGTTGTTGTTTTTTTAAGCATTCAAAAATTGCTGTTAGTTTTTAATTTCACTGCACTTTTGGACAGCTTTTTCGATAGTAAAATTTTATTTTTTCTAGCGCTCACATATTTTTGAATTTTTGTAACACTTTTATTGTTTTTTAATGATATTCAAACAAATTTCTTATGCACCATTTCTTTAAATTTATGAATTTTTTTAAATTTTTATTTTCTAAGTTTACACTTTATTCTCAAGTTATTATTAATTTATTTAATATTATATTATAATATTTAAATTTTTTTTCTACCGTATTCAATATTTTTATTTACTTTTTATAGCTATTTTATATAAATGTAAAATTATACATTTTCTTTAATTCATTTTTTTAAATTTTTGTGTGTTTTATTTGGTCATTAACAAATAATTTTGATAAAAATAGCCTCTTTAAATAAAAACAAAGCAATTTATAAAAAATTGAATGCTTTATGTGAAAAAGCAAACTTTCACAATTACTAAATTTTGCTATAATTTTTTTCAGATAATAAAAAAACGTTTTAACTAAAGAATAAAATGAAACTTTAAAAATAATTTTTTATAAATTAGAATTATTTAATGTAAACTGGGAAGCATTTAAAAGTTTTTGCTATTATATTTTTTAATTTTAAAAATAAATTTGGAGAAGGGAGGGTTTTAAGAAAAATATGCTTTTTAAATTAAAACTATATTTTTAAAGTTTATAGAAATTAAATTTTTTAGCACTAAAAACTGTTTTGACGGTAAACTAATATTTTTGTGAATGAAAAATTTCGAAATTAACTTTTAAAAATTGGAAAATTAATTGTAAGTAGCAGTGTAAACTATAACAGTTTTCGAATTATTACAGTTTATAATTAAAAAAATATTTTTTTGTTTTAAAACAATAGCAAAAATTCACAGAAAATAAAAAAAACAGAAATGAAATAAATAACAATAAAAAATAAATACAAACTAAATAATTAAAGCAAAATAAAAGTTAATTTGAAAAATTAATTTTCTAATAATTTTGCATAATTTTCTCTCAGTAAAATTATTTAAAAAATATTATAAAAACTTGTAATTATGAAATTTTTGAAATTGAAAGAAAAATTAATATTTAAAAAAAAAACTGAATTTAAATTTAATTACCAATTAATCTTAATTTCAAAAAATAAAAATATCCACTTTTTAATTAAAAACAAATTCAGAAAAGAGAAAATATAAAAAAAATAAAATAAAAATTGCAATAAAATATAAAAATAAAATTAATTTAAAACATAATAATAATTTAATTAAATTTAAATAAATTTAAAAAATATTAATTTAAATTTAGTTAGATTATTATTTTTTCCATTTAAATTTACAAATATTAATTAAATCAAAATATTAATTTTTTATTGATTAATTAATTATTAATAATTTTATTTATTTTTTTCACACTTTTCAAAAAAATTCTTTATTAAATATTAGTTTTGTCGCCTTGTCAGTTTTCAGTAATTTTTATAATTTTTTTTTTTGTTTTAGTTATAATTAATTAATAATTATTAAACATTTTTTTGTATTTTATTTAATTTCGTGTATTTTTCGAATACATTAATTTAATATTATTATACATACTTCTTTTAACAATTTTAATTTTATTTAATAATTTTAAATTAAAACAAATTCAGAAAGATAGAAAAATATAAAAAAAAATATAAAAATAAAAATTAAAATAAAAAAATTAAACTAATAAAAAGACAAAAATCTGCAGCATTAAATACAAACATAGTTTAATATTTTTGTTTTTATTGCTAGCAAATATTTTTTTTTTAATTTTTAAACACAGTTTCCTAAAAAGTTTTATTTTTGTTTCTAAATTTTAATTAAACATTTTATTTTTCATTTTTAGAATCATTTTTTTTTTTTTCATTAATTTTTGAACATAATTTAACAAAAAAAATTAATTTTTCATGAGAAAAGCAAATTTACTCTAACTTACTGCTTCTTTAACATATGTAAATAAAGATTATAAAATTTGGTTTGAACTTAATACAAAATTTTAATGTATTTAATATCAAAAAAAAAAAATTAAATAAAAAAATTATTATGTTATTCAACATTTTTATTAAAAATTTACATTTTTTTATGTACAAAAATTAATTATAATAACTGATGTACTTTGTAATTGAATATCTTATTTTAAATTTAGATTTTTATTTTTTTTTAATTAATTACAAAAAAAACTAAAACCAAAAACAAGTTATTTTAAATTTTTAGTTAGGTTATTTCAAATTTACATTTTTATTGTTATTTGTTTATAATTTTTGAATACATATAGTTTTATATGAACAAAAAAAATAAAGCTTAAAACAATTTCTTTTAATATTTTAGTTGTTGTTGCTTATATTCTTTTATTTTTATTAATATTTTTAATTAACAAAAATATTTGAATTTCATGAGGGATAAGTGGATTAAAATACGACAAATTTTCGCTTTTTTTACATAAATAAAATTAGAATAATTATAAAATTAATAACATTATTAAATTTTATATTAATTATTAATTATATATAAATAATATATTTATTAAACAATTTAATTAAAAATAGGAATTTTTTGTAAATTATAAATTGTAAATTTTTTGTTGTGAAAGTTTTTATTTTATCTATTAAATTTATAAATTTTGTGGCTGTTTTGAATATATGTTTTTTATTTATTTATATTAAAATGTTAAATATTTTGTTGTTTTTTTATTTTTTTATTTTTTTCTATGTATTTTTTCAACGATTTTTTATATATATTTTAATGCAATATTTTTACCTTTATTTTCATTTTTTTAGAATTTTTTAGATTTTTTTTAGAATTTTTTCATAAAAGTTTTATTTCTATATATTTTTTAAAATTAAACTCATGTCCGTTTTGTTTATTTATTTTTTTTTAACTTTCAAAATTTTTTTTTTTATTTTCACAATTTTTTTAGTTTTGTATTTTTTATTATTAATTATCAGCATTCCAGTCTTTAAAATTTCTCACTTCGATTTTGTTCAGTACAACTATACACATATGTATGTACATACATACATAAGTATATTGCACACGACGTTTAAGCGATCTTTTTCATTTCACTGCGGCTTTCTTTTTACACATTATTCATATTGCTAAGGAATTTTCCAACTCCCCCACACTCCGCAACCCTTTTCACCACTTCTAACCACTAATAATCTAACACACCAGTATGTATGTATGTATGTACGTATGTATGTATGTCGCCTCAGTAAACTCCAGCAGTTGCATCAGCTACTCTACACACATACACACGCACCTAGTCACACATACATACATACATGAACACACACACGTGCATGTGCATTAATTTCCTACCTACAAGCCATTATCTTACCCCTTTCATGGCTACAACTGCGTGAACGCCCATAAACCTATCGCTATTCGATCGTCTATCATGGCCCATTGTGACGCCCTGTTGCCTAGTCAATACACTTAACAAAACATCTATAGCTTCGAGCATTTGTATGTATGCATGTGTGTGTATGTGTGTACAAGTATACGCATATACTCTCGCATACATACATACATACTCCCTCTGGTAACAGCATAATAAAATAATAAAGCAAAAGTTAAACAAAAACAACCAAAATCGAAAAAAGCAACAGTAACTACAACAACAACAACAACAAGTTACGTTGTAAGCCAAAACTCCAACTCGCTTGGTGGTGCTGGCCAAACAGCAGTTGAAATGTGTTTTCCTACATTCTGTTTTGAAATAGGAGCTGAAGCCAGTGCAGCTACCAAATCGCTCCTCAAGTAGTCCCAATCTCTACCCACACGACCGACTATGGCTCAAGACGACGATAACGACGACGACGACAAAGACGGCGACGACGCGGTTGACGTGAAACGCTGAGCGATGCTAGAAAATTGTCGAAATCGCGCTGTGATCGCATAAAACACACGCATACACACATACATATGTACACAACGAAGCATATACTCACATGCATACTTGTATATACATATGTATGTATGTATGTATAGATAGCGCACTGACAGTATAGACACCGTAAAGATATGCCTTCTAAGCTCAGCCGAACGTCGAACGTGATACACATACACACACACACACATCCATACGTGCAGATCAAATTTCTAACTGTATGTGTGGCTATCTGTAGATATCACCTTTTTCCATACGCCAGAGCATCCGACACTCGGATGCTAGAAAACGGGTTGTGGTGAATGGAAACTCTACGGCCAAGACGTTGGTGAGTGAGTGTGACTCGCTCTAGCGTTTCGGAGCACGAGATTCAACGTCCGAAGACGGCACGAATCAGCAGAGAGTAAACTCTCGCGTGAGCTACTGAAACGCTACGCTGGAAGTTCAAATAAGACACGCGCGCAACAACAACAGCATGCAAAAAGTCGCAATTACAAAAACAACAGCGACTGGCTGCACAAGAAACGCTTAAAATCCCACCACGATCCCTTGGAGACGCGCGGCAAAGCTCGCAACGAGCCAACCACCTTCTGTAAGACCGACCTACCGACTGCCCGCCCGCCTGCTTAGGCAACCTTGTCCAGGGTTTGCTGCCTTTTCTCACCACTAGACCGCTACCGACGAAACGAATGCTCGTCGCCACTGCTACTGCGCACTTTAATCTTCTTTTGCTTATTGCTTATGTATGGTATATACTCCTTTATTATTTATTCATTTCTTACACATACACAGTATATTAGTTGTAGTTGTTGTACACGACACTTTCATGTATTGGTGAACGCGTTGTATTTGTCGGTGTTGTGGAGACAATGCACAAACAGCCAAACACGATTGGAAAAACGAGCGTAGCACACAAACGAAAAACCAAAACAACAATAAAAACAGAGCAAAACCCAAACCGTCCGTATGGTTGCTCACTACGTTTCGACCGTTACGTTTGTCTACAGGTGTGTTTGGTACGATCAACTTCTCAAGACTAAACCGAGAGTGGCACCGTTGGGGGCAACGAGCCTAAAAACCTTCTGCTGCACCCAATTTGAAAAGAGCGCCCATCAAGCTGCTACAGAGAGCGAGAGAGTGGGTGAGAGTATAGACCGACTAACTCACTGCAACACACCGCCGTAATGCTTACGAACACCTGTGACCCTCATGATTGTCGCTCTATGCTATGCGCTCAGAGCGCCGTGTGCTCGCGCTCCTCCCAAACGACGTGACGTACAAGCGTCAGCCACCAAGTTAGCCAAAAACCAGTTGCAACGTTATACAAAAGAGCCAACGAGCCACTGAGCCACCGATTGACTGCGTTGACTTGACTACTGTGGCGGTGCCGCTGTTGCCACTGCCGACTGCCACTACACGTACTACCGGGAGAGTAATGAGTACAAGCGGTATGGGTTTTGTTTTATTGTTGCTATCTACTGGTTTTCCCTGCTGTTTTGTTTGTTTTCATTAAGTTTCATGTGAGCGCACAAGCCAACTTGTCGGCGCAGTGCTGCGGCATATTCGTCGCGCACGTATACGCTTCGTTGTGTTGAGCGCCACTGTTCCAATCGGTAATTTACCTGTTACTTACCTGTTCGACGGGCTATGCGTGCTGGTGAGCGCACTGTGAGCGAACTCAGTGAGGGCTACTGAGAGAAACGGGTTTTTTGTAGCGCGTTAGTGCGCATATGAAGAATTTTTGTTGCTGTCACGCTCGTCGACCGCTCGGTTGTCGTTTTGACATCGTGTCCAAGCGACTAACTGTCACACTCTTTTAGCGTTTGTCGGCTCGTTTTCTATATCTGTTAGTTCGTCGGTTTCTCCATTTGTCAGTTCGTCTGTTAGTTTTGACATTCGTTTGTCGCTTCTGACCGCATAGACGTAACGTTAGCAGCGTTGAAACGGCTTTGAAAACCTGAAGAATTTAGTATAACGAATTGTGAGCGTAAAAAATGTCCGACGCACGCTCACATATTCACTAAATGCTGGAAAGGCAAGCAGAAAAACACAACCTGAACGCTGAAATGTGACGAAGACAGAAAGCAAAATACGAAAAAAGATCATACGAAGTAAAACGATACAAAGTAACAGCAACTGGAAACAACTTTGAGATATTACCTCTAGGCACTGGCGTACAGTGGGTACTGAAGAGATTTGAGAGGTTTTTGTTCGAGGGAAATTGGAAAATAGATGAAGTGTGCAGGAGTTCGGACCGGATACCGATGAGATTTGAAGGCCTTTTTCTTTTTCTTCTGGTAATCTTCGAGGGAAATTGGAAAATAGATGAATCGTGCTGGAGCTCGGAGCTAATACTGATGAGATTTGAAGTCCTTCTTCTTTTTTTCTAGTAATCTTCGAGGGAAATTAGAAAATAGATGAAGTATGCTGGAGCTCGGAGCTGATACCGATGAGATTTGCAGGCCTTTTTCTTTTTCTTCTGGTAATCTTCTAGTAAAATTCAAAAATAGTTAAAGTTTACTGGAACTCGGTGCTCCTAAACTGCTAATTAGTTGTTATCGTTTTTATGACGATATTTTTAACAGTTTTCTAAGTCTCGTTAACGATTATCTACTACTATGCAACATTTTTTGGATTGGGTATCCTCGGCTGAAAGATTTTCATTTTTATGATATTATTTTGGTGGTTTAGCATTAATTACCTAGAACTCCGACATAGAAAGTTGTTCCAACGAACATAACCTAATATATTTACATAATATTCTTATACCACATTTTCAGAACCGGTTTTTGAAGAAACATATAAAAAACTAGAAGAGTTCCTAGGAAGGAAACTTTTGGTCGAATCAGCCGGAACCAGAACCGGTACTAATTGTCCAGTCATCTACCATCTTAAAGCCTTAGAGGATTACAAAGTTTCGCACTCCTAAGAAAGTTTAGTCGTGAACCTTAATTTTTACCTCATTTTTAAAGCAAAATACTTGTATGAAAAACTGGAAGAGTTCTTAGGTAGGAAACTTTTGGTCGAATCCGCGGCTGATGCTAGTGAGAGCGCGTTCCATAGTAAAACATAAAATCTCTTAACATTTCTTCGACAATCCCGGTTCGTAGCAAATCTCAGTCAGCTGTGAACTTCGCGTTTTCGCTCCACTGTAGCTTTTGCGCTGTGTTTGTTTTTCTCCGGCCACCCTGCGTTCGAAGAAGTGGAGAGCCAGCGCGCAGCAACGGTGGGCCGCTGGTGCTGTTGCTGCCTAGTGCGAGGTTTATCACGCGGAAGGTGGTACGCGCGGTGGTGGTGTGCTGTGGCTGTCGCTGGGACTGCATGGATTACCCTCCAGTACATAAAACTTGATACTGCTACCATTTTATGGCTATTGCTGCTGACTGCCAACTGCTGGCTGGCTGCTGTGCGGCTCAACCGACAATTGTCTTTCTTGCTGTAGTTGTTATTGTTGCTGTTGTTGGTGTATGCATGTTGTTTTGGTTACTGCTAGTATTTTTATTGTTCGCCTTTGCTTTTGTTTTTGCCATTTTCTGCTGTTATTATCTTTTGTTGTTGTTTGTTGTTGTAAGTCATTGTGGTTACTGCCGTCTATTTTTTTTTTTTGGTATTGGCTTTTGTTGTTTTTTGCCTACCGCGGCTGCCGTTTTCGCGCATTGCTGACTGCTGTTGCCGCCATTGCTGCCGCTGCCGCTGCGCCCTCTGCTACCGACTGCTCGCTTGTCACTCGCATGTGCGCGTTGTTATTACTTACCATTTGCTGCTGTTGTTGTTGTTCCGCTTATTACTACATATTTTGTAGCTATTATCATTAATGTGCCTTGTTGTTGTTTTTGATGCTTTTGTTGCCGCTTGCTGGGCAGACATTTATTTATATTTTAGTTCGATGATTATTGCGTTCGTAATTGTTCACACACTCACCTTGGCGTGACATTGGCGAGGGTGGCGGCGGCGCAGGCGTGCTGCAAGTGAATTATAGAATTTGAGTCGAACGTGCGACACATAGGAAAATATTCTCACAAATTCACATACATATTAATGGGTAATAAAGGATTGGGTGCGGGTCACACGTTAGACGCTCTCTAAAATTTTCAGAAATCTTAGGTGTTAATTGAGGTGTCTATAGAAATTGTCACTAAAAATGTTGCGTATAAAATTAGCGCTAATACTTTTAACCGGCTGAGCTCATTTTGGGTAACGAATTTAAATGCTCTAACTGGTGAAGCGCATGCTATTTTTTTCTCACACAACTTGATCTATTTTAGGCACAGGGAAACACTGTTATTAGAAAGTATTTCTCTCTGAATTTCATGTAGATTCCTTACATATTGACCGACATATGCGGTGTAAAGTCAACCAGAAGTTCGAAAATATGGATATATTGGGTATATGGGGTCTGGGGCAAGTATTAACCTGATTTTACCCATTTTCGTCATCAGAAAACGGATCCGTGACTAAGTTTCACTGCCATGGTTTACTTTTCACAATCGTCCGCCTCAAAGAAATCCCCTTATCCCCAGTACTTGTGTCAACGTTTTGTCCAACCTCGAAATAGTTCTTAAAGTTAATTTCCGGAACGGTTTCCCCTGGGCGGTCGTTTGAGTTTGCTGAATAGTCAGAAGTCACACGGAGCTTAATCAGTCTAATACGGTGGGTTTGGGAACGATATTGGTTGAAAATTCGGCGAAAACTCACGAAGAATCCAAGCAGTATGGCTCAGCTTTGCCACGATACACGGCCGATTGATCGTCTGTTTCCGGGTCGTAAACATAGATCCAAGACTCATCGTCTGTTCTCGGTCGGCATTGTTAGAATTGATGCGCGACTCAACGCCTGTAATAATACGTTTCATGGCATCATGGTAGTCGGAAAGCATTGTTTCAAAGACGTTAACGCCATGCTAGTTTTGAAAAAAATTTTGTTATTTTGGAACCAAACGTACTTTAACTTTTCCTACGCCCAAATGATGTTTCAAAATAGTTTTTACTGATCCTTCCTACATTCCAACGATGCCAGTAAGATCTCTGACTGTTGATCGTCGCAATTCCTTTATTTTATTGACGTGTTGATCATCAGTTGACTATCAGTTGATGGCCGTCCTGGACGTGGTTGGTCGTCAACGCGTTCTCACCCCTTTTTTAACAATTTTTGCCAATCAAAAACACTTTCTCGCGACAAACAAGTATTACCGAAGGCCGTTTCCAACATTCTTAACGTTTCGGCACCAGAAACTGGATTCCACACACAAAATAATATAATAGAATTTTTCTGTTGAATAATTTCACTCATCGTTAAAGTCGCCGAATGCACTTTATGTAATTCAGAATGAAAAGCGTCTACTAAACACTAATGACTATTTTGATGTGACATTTGGCACAGATGTCACAGATAGTCATACCAATCTGAAAAAATAATTTCGACGAAATAATTAAATTAAAAAGTCTTACTATTTTTTGCCCAAAGTAGTAAAAGTATAGCAAAATTAAATTCTAAACAAAATTTATACAATATTTGATGGAGTTTCCAAAAAGTCATTTGAATCTCACAACGTTTTCTGATTCTTAATGTTTTGTTAATTTTTTTTTTAAATAAATTATTATTGTTTCTTTTTAATATTTTTACTTTTGGTCTACTTATTTCAACTTTAAATTTTTTTAAGTATTGTTTTTTATTTTTTATACCCTGAACAGGGTATATTAAGTTTGTCACGATGTTTGTAACACCCAGAAAGAAGCGTCGGAGACCCTATAAAGTATATATATAAATGATCAGTATGTTGAGCTGAGTCGATTAAACCATGTCCGCCTGTCTGTCTGTCCGTCCGTCCATCTGTATATATACGAACTAGTCCCTCAGTTTTTAAGATATCCTTTTGAAATTTTGTAAACGTCATTTTCTCTTCAAGAAGCTGCTCATTTGTCGGAACGGCCGATATCGGACCAGTATAACATATAGCTGCCATATAAACTGAACGATCGGAATCAAGTTCTTGTATGGAAAACTTTCACATTTGACAATGTATCTTCACCAAATTTGGTATAGATTATTTTCTAAGGCAACAGGCAAGGAAGAAATTGATCAGATCGGTTAACGATAGCATATAGCTTCCATACAAACTGAACACATAGTTACTAAAAGAAATGCACCTGTAAAGGGTAGATTAGCTTCGGTGCAGCCGAAGTTAACGTTTTTTCTTGTTTTTTTTAATTTTTTCAATATTTTTTTTATTATCTTATTTTTTATATATATTTTTTGAGTGTTGTTTTTAAATTTTTTTAATATTTTTTTTGTTTTATTTATTTCACTTATAATTTTATTTTTAATTTTTAATTTTTTTAATATATATTTTTTATTGATTTTTTTAATATCTTATATTAAAATTTTTTTATTTTTTTTATTTTTTTATTTACTTTTATTTATTTTTATTTTTTCTTTTATTTTTAATTTTTTTATTTTAATTTCGCGAAGAACATCTAATTCCGTCACACTCACATTCCACATACTCATTCCACATACATGTACAAACATTTGTATGCGTATCTGCTGGCAACTTTGTTTGCCTTGCCGACTGATTGGGTATCCAGTTAGCTGACAGTCTCTAAAGTTGGTATGAAAGTATGTATGTGTTTGTGTGTGCGTGCGCATGCCGTTGGAGTGCAACGGCAGCAACTTGGCAGCGACCATAAATGTGCCTCGCTATCGGCTTTTGAGACAGTCACAACGAACGGCTGATAGGAGTATCTTTCAGATACTTCCATACAAATTGTCTGTGGGTTGTTGAAAGTATTATACTTTAAGTATACATATGTGTGTGTGAAAAATAAGTAGCAAACGAATTATCTTTCCTTCCACTTTCTCGTCTCCAACTCTTTTTCGTTTTCGTTTTACGTTTTTTTGTTGCGTTTTTTTTATTTTATTTTTTCGGAATTCCACACTAAACCGTCTGAGCGCTGGAGCTGCAATCTCCGATCAGCAGCGAGGATCACAGTGTGCGTGTGTAGGTGTGTGCGCATGTTTGGGTTGTTGCGTTGCCTACAACTCAGGTATCCTCGTAATCGGTGGCATTTTAAAGAGACAGTAAATCTTTTATTTACTCCAACTAGACACACACCAATACATATTTACATACACATATGTATGTACGTATATTTATGTATACAGGAATGAATTAATGCCACCATACACATATTACCGCCTTTATGAGCCGCTCTTTATTGCTTCCGCGCGGGATATCAACTACCGAAAAATCGAAGAAAACACACGAAGAAATAGTCGATCGCTGCAGACGATGGCGGTGATGGTGATGGTGACGACGCCGAACAGTAGTGCAACTAATTTGATGGAAAACAAAAACACAAACAACATTCAATTGAAATGAAGAGAAAATGAACTAAATACAGACACACACACAAACACACACTATACATGCATACAAATGCATAAAGGTAAAAAATGATAAATGAAAAGTGTAATCATTTAACCAGAATTGTTGAAAGGCAAACACCCACATACACTTACAAGCAAATGCATGCATATTCACAATGTACAAGTATGTACAACTTGTTTTTATTTTATACATTTAATTTTTTCGTTTTTTTTTTGTGATTTGCAGTTTTTTTCTTTTCATTTTTTTATTCGTTATCTACTTGCGCACACGTGTATACATAAATACATACATACATGCATTGAATTATATAGTTTTAAATTTCATTTTATGTTTTCATACATTTTTTACACAATTTATTTCTAATAATTTTACATAATTAATTATTTTTATGATTTAATTAAAGCTTTTATTTAGTTGATGAATTACAACAAAACATACAACAAACATGTTGAATGGCTGGCAGTGCGCACAGTTGCATATATACATTTAAATACACACATACATACATAGTGAAATAAAATAATATTTTTATGCGTGTAAATATGTATGTACATATGTATGTGAGTTTTTTTTAAAACTTTCTTCTTATAAAAAAAATATAGAAAAATTAAAATTCACTTATAAAGGTTGTTTGTTTTATATTAATATTTTTTAATAAATTTTTTTTTGCAAAATTTCTAATACAGCAGCTTAACAACAATTTCTGAACAAAAAAAAAAATAAAAAATTAAATAACACTTAAAGAAATTAGGAAATATAGGAAATACATACATTTGAAATTTTTAGAAATTTTTAAATGTGTTAAATTCTTTATAACAATATTATTTTTTTTTTATTTAAACTTCTGTTGTTGTAACAAATTATACATTTTCTATATTTTAATTACATTAATGAAACAGAAAAAAATTCCGAAAAATATTTTTAATGTATTAATGGTTTTATTTTAATATTTTATAACTTTTTTGTTATATTACTTTTATTGAAATTTTTCAAGAAATAGTGTCAATTTTTTTCAATATTAATTTAAAGCAAACTTTATTAATAGTTTTTGATTTTAATTTTAAAAAAATTTTTTTTTAATTACAAAATAGTTAATGTAACTAAAAGTTCCGTGTTTGTGAATTTTTTTAAAGTCTAATAAAATTTTATTAAACCTGTATAAATTTTAAACATTTCTTTTTAGGAAACTTTACTAGCACTATTTAATATTCTACAAATTTTTTATTAAAATAATTTCAAATACATATTCATTTATTTTTTATATAAAATTAAAAATTAAATTTTTTTTAAATAAAGGCAGAACTTTTTTTTTAAATTATAACTAAAAATAATTTTTTTTTGATTTTTATAAATATTTGTTTTTTTAATTTTTGGTAATAATCAATGTGAAATTACAAATTAAAAAAACATTGATTATAACGAAAAGTTAAATACCTTATATATTTTTTATAAGTTTTCACAACAATTTTTTTTTGTTTTATTAAAAATTTTGCAGTATTTAAATAAAAATATAATATTTTTTTTTAATAAAACCATACAAAATAAAAAGCGATACTAAGCAAATTTAAAAGTTATTGTAAATATAAAAAATTTAATTTTTTTTCTAATTTTAATAACTTTTTAAATCTTTTTTAATTTTAATAACTTTTTTTTTTTTTTATTTTTATTTTACTAAAAACTGAAAAATATTCAAATAAAAAAAAACAAAATAATCTTTATCAACAAAACCAAAAAAAAATTTTAAGAAAATATAAAAAAATAAATATACATACTTACATATACGTACATATGTATGTATGTATATACTATTTTAAACAATAAATTTTTCTCAATTTTCTTCGTAAATAAAAAATTGTTTGAATAAAACATAGTATATTTTAAGACTTTCTTTATCCTTAAAATAAATTTTTTTTTTTGAAAATGTTAAACATTTTGTTTTAATTAAAAATTATTTTTATTTTAATTGTGCTCAATTAAACTAAAGTATATAAATTAATTTATGTGAAACTATAAATTTAAGAATGTTTTTCGATTTGTTTTTATTAACAAATTTTTATTTAGTTGAAAAAGAAATATCTTCATCATTTTTATTTTTTTTAATTATCTACTTAAACAAATTAAATACATATCTTTATAAATTTTATGTTTTTAAATTATCTACTTAAAAAAATATATTTTTTACTGAAGAGACAGATATTTTTTTTAACATTTTTCTTTTGTAAAAAAAAAATAGTAAAATCATTATTTAAACATTTCATTATGTAAAAAATTTGAATATTATTTTAAATTAGTAAAAAGCAAATTTTGAATATTTTTTAGCGAGTTAGTTGTTAACTCCTTTTTTTTTATTGATATTACTATTTTTTTCCCCAAAAATTAATCGTATATCAAATATTTATCAAACATTTTGTAAATAAACTTTATAATAACTATTTTTTTATCCAAGAAAAAAATGTATTATTATATATTTTTTTTAAGATAATTTTCAGAATAAAAAAAACATATGCTTTTGTCTATAAATAATTTTTTAAATTTTCCTTATATATTTTTGTTTAATACTTTATAATCAGTATTAATTTCAAAACTTTTATATAACAAATACATGTTCATTGACCAAAATTGTAATATATAGTAGATAAAAGTATGAAAGTTATTTTAGAAAAATCTTGTTTTTTAACAAATTCCAAATCTTTTTGGAATAGTTAAGTAAAAAATAACATGAAAAACATAAAATATAAAATTAATACTAAAATATTTATTTTAAAATTTTAATTATTTATTTATACTATGTAAACATTCTTTGCAGCTAGTAAACATTTAAGAAGTATAACCAAAATTTTATTTAAAATTAATTATTAAAACTAGTTTAAAATTTGATTTATTAAATTTTTTTCAAGTTAATACACATAAAACTAATATAATCAAAAATTACAATTAGATTTAAGAATTAAAATTAATTTCAAATTTAAATTATTATATTTTTTAACTAATAAAAATAAAAGGAATATAATCAAAATTAGTAATTGAAATTAATTATTAAAATTAGTTTAAAATTAAAATTTTTGATTATATTATTTCAATATAATAAGTTAATAAACATAAAAGGACTATAAGCAAAAATTCTAATTTTATTTAAAATTATTTGTTTAAAATTATAATTATTATTATTAAAAATTTTATTTAAATTGAAAAATATTGTGTTTTAAAAACTAAAATTTTATTCAAAGAACTAAATAAAAAGAAAATAAATAAAAAATTATAAAATAAAAAAAATTGTCTCATATTAAAAAAATAAGTCTTAAACAAATTTCTATTAAATTTTTTATTCGAAATTTTTTTTTCCAAATATATACTAAACTAACTAACTAAATAAAAAGAAAGTAAATAAAAAATTATAAAATAAAAAATTGTCTCATATTAAAAAAAAATAAGTCTCAAACAAATTTCTATTAAATTTTGTATTCGAAATTTTTTTTCCAAATAATATACTATATATGTATGTATAATATTTAAAAAGTGTTAAACAATATTTTACTCACCCTAATACGCAGGCACTCATATAGTACATATGTATGTGTTCATATGCAACTGTGCCCAAAGCCAGTGCCCAGCTCATCAACACATTTTCGATTTATACATTAATTTGTTTTATTTTATTATTATTTTTTTTCAATCAAAACATTTTAATTACTTTTAAGTTATCTACTCACAATAAAGTGTAATAATAGCAATATACTAGTAATATTTCTTGTAAACGTATTTACTAATTTTTTTTGTTTTTTCTTTTGAGTTTTTTTACATAGTTAACATTTTACATGTGTTTGCTTGAAAAAATCCTCGTGTTAAAACTAAGTCAATATATTATTTACTTGTAAAAATATGCTAAACAAAAATATTTTTTTTTTGTGTTAATATAGTATACTTATACAAATACGCACACGCACAAAAAGATGTATGTATGTGTGCGTGTGTATTTACATATAAAAAATGCAAGCGAACATTTGTCGTTGACTGACGGACAGCAGTAGCGCAACACAGCAGCTGAGCGCACACGCTTGTGTGCATATAAAATTTTCAAACCACCACAGACACACACACATACGCCATGAACATATGCATGTTTGTTGGTAGGTGTGTACACTTGATAATCGTAGTAAATGCGGTGGCAGTCGGCGCATGCAACGTTGCATGCATTGGCCGCTGAAAAAAAAAAAATACAAAAAAGTAGAAAAATGCGCGTCATGGATCTGTAAGTAGTAAGCACAGTGGGTCGAGTATGGTTGTGTTAAAAAATTAATATCGAAACATTGCAGTAGAGAAAATTAAGGAAGCTGGATTTTGAAGTGGACAGTTAGGTCTGAATTGGTTTTGAAATTAAGCTGGCCTTGACTAGGTTTCAACTTGTAAGTCTTTTGAGATTATGGGAGGGTCCAAAGTTTGGGTTATAGAAGCCAGTGCTCGACCGTTTTTAAAGCATATACCACTGAAAAGTTAATTTCAAAAAGCTATTCCAAAGTCCCTTCAAAAGAGTTCAAAAACCGTCCAGACCACCAGTCAAAAATAACCAGAACAACCCTTTCCAACGACAGTCGGGTCTACGTAACCGGAACGTACACGAATTTTTATTAGGACAAGGACTGTCTACTCGGCAGAATTCTGCCGCTACAACAACAACAACCAGAACAACTTTGAACAACTTAGACATCTTCAGAAAAAAGCTCGATGGTCTAATATCTCGACCGCGCCAAAAATTTAAGCTTCAAAAGCAGGTGAAAACATTCAAAGTTACACCACCAGTCCGAGTGAGACTTCCCGAGATTTTCCATATTTTTTAATTCATAGTCTTCAGTTAACAGAACTAACTAAGCAACTTGCAGATATCTAGAACCCGCTCTTAATGTGGTCTCCAGTAGAAACAATCACAGTTTTGATCTAATATTTTTAAGTCTGTTCTTGAGGATGGCTCTGCTCCAGCCTGTAACAATAAACTATACTTAAGCTCCACTGAATAACCTCAAGACCTACAAATGTTGCTATATAAATTGACCAACAATACTCAATATTCTCAAGACCCTCTTACTCTTCCACACAAAATGACCCACAAAACACCACTCACCAGAGCAAGTCTTATAATATGAACACTGCCTTCAAAATAGATTTCAATCTTCAGACCCGAATGAGTTCTAAAGCAATTTACTAACCATATTTTCATATGACAACACTGTTCTTGGCATTTATCTCTAATATGAAGGCAAATAGGCAAACACTAAATGTTGCATGTTCAGATAAGAAATGTTTGAGCTTCTTACCCAACGAAATTCTGATATCCAAATAAATATACAAGAGCAGATACGCAGGTAGAAGAACGAGCGCAAGTCATCCAAGTCTAGAAGTAGAAGTTGTTGAAAGGGCACTTAATTACTTACAAAAAACAGAAAAATTGGATCGTTTAACAGCGTAATTGGAGAAGAGCTTAAGAATTTCTTGGAAGTAAACTTCAGTGCATGCATAGGTTCCAACTGACAAGATCTGCTGCGTAACCAAGATGGTTAAATAAATATTTTATTTTAGAAACTAAGCGCGTCAATGGCACGTGATAAGTTCGTTGATAGATCAAGTGGTTTATAGAGAGATCGCTTAGTAATTCGAAGCAAATAATTGCAATGAAATAACGTAATGGAAATCTAAAAAAAAATTTTAATATTGAATAAAGATATTTTGCTGAAATCCAATTCGAGGTAGATAACGGTGACCGGGCTTTCACCTTGACTCACCATAAGTCAAAGTTAAGTAGGGATAGGTAGGTCTGACGACGTACCCAGTAGTATCACAATGGGTTCCTAAGGGTGATGATCGGTGGTAACACAATGTTAGGAACCCATTGTGATACCATCCATCATCACACATAGGAACCCATTGTGATATTACTGGGTTCGTCATTACACCTACCTCTCCTACTGATAATATGATATCTGATAAAACCGAGACTAAAATCCCTCCTCTCTATGTACATCCTTTCTGAACCACGCAGAGCTTTTGATGAAGCTCATCAGTATGAAAAGGTTTCTCTGCAAAATCTACGAAACGTCATCAAGAAGCCTTTGAAAGTTAAGGCAGAGAGGAAAAGGTTATAGACAAGATGCCTCCAACAAAAATAATGGAAAGAAAGGGTGAATGTAGTGAAAGCCGAAAGATGTGTTAACAATGAGCTCTTAAGTCCAAACTGGTCAAAAACATTTTCAATAACTTGTTTGGAAAATAATGTGAATTGAGATCAAGATTATTTTATTAAACTTGTCAGATCTCTATTTGAGCCAGAAAGCTTTAAGTCACTATTACATATATTCTATTAGAAAATTCGTCACATGAACTCTCAATCCTCTTGAAGCAAACCTTTCGATTACATAGATATCTTACAAAGTATATGTGTTCCGAAGGTTCACCTCAATTTTAAGTAGGTTTTTATGGGTGATGATGGATGATTTCTTATAGGCAATGATAGATTTGTCCACTTACAAAGGCAGGCTAAGATTGAAACGCATTCTGTCGAATTTCCCCACTTATTTGGGTTACGCGGCATTCAAGTTTGGTTTCTATAGCATTTTATTTCTAATAATGCCAGGATATCCATTATTACGCTCAGTGAGAGTTTACTGAATGAATCACTCCCTGCATTTCCATCAAATAACCAAGTAGTTCTAGTAAAGGTTGTAGGTTAGGTTTGAAGTAAGTAGTGAGCAAATCTCACGAATTTTGTTGACTACTTACATCAGAAATAAATGGTAACAATAATAATTTGAAACATTCTAAAGAATCGCCATTAAAATGTATATAATTCCCATTTCCATTGGGAAAGGATACTTCTCAAAGTTGTCACCCCTCAGCCTCAGCTGCCATTCGCTGCCGGCATCCGCTTGCGTAACGTATCAAAATTTTACTATAAATAATTGCAGTTTATAACTTTTTGCTTCAGCATCTAAAGTAACGACATTGTTGTTTGTGTATTCCCTATTTATGCATGTGATTTTTATTCTTCAGTATTTAATTTTTATTATTATAAATAAATAATTATTTAAATTTTTCTCCAAAAAAAGAACAAAATACATTTTGCGCACACATTTATATACATACAATTATCCATTCATAAGTATATGGTATACTCCAATATATGTGTATATATATTTCTAAAAGCCAAATCGACAATTTCACATTTCCTCTACTATCTTTTACTAGACACAATACAGTTATATAATTTAGTCAAATGCGCCTCGCTTAATTCTGCTTCAAGTTAATTAGTTATATATATCTTTATTTGGTATATGTATATATGCCACTTTAGTATGTACTTCCTATGTAAAACTATATTTACCATAAGACTTGGTGATCAGTACTTGTGTGTGTGTGTTTCTTTGTGTGTATGTTCGTAAATGTGTTACTCATTGCTTTCGTAACTCGAAAACCTAGTAAAACCATGGACCAACGCTCATGCAAAAAATCGCGTAAATGCAAATAATTATATATTAATATATGTTTTTATATATATTCTTAAAAAAAATTACTTAAGCCACATTAAAAGCCAAATTTAGTGTACCAATTTCATATTATTAAAATTTAAAAATTGCTGGAAATATATCTAAACTTTGTTGCCAATATTAATTTTTGTAAAAAAGCCACGTCATAGCTCTAATTTTAAGAAATTAAATTTAGAAAAATTAATTTTAATTAATTTCAATTAATTTTTTTCAATTTTAATTAATTTTTTTTAATTTAAGTCTTTTATTCGTAACTTTTTATGATTTTTGAGCTATTATTTTTCTATTATTTAATTGAAAAAAATTTTATTGAAAAAATTTGAATTTTCGTCTGTGCTTTGTTTGGTATAAAACATACATTCCTCAAAAAAAATGTATTAAAATTTGAAAGTTCAATGAGAAAATTTAATAAAAATATTTCAAAAAAAGAATTAATTATAATTAAAAAAGTTAATTAGTTCTAATTAAATCTAAAAATTAAAAAAATTAATTAATTCTAATTAATTAAAAGCATAACAGTTTGACAATAATAATTAAATAAGCATTATGGCTTGATGAAAAAAAAAATTAGTTGAACTAACTATAATTAAATTTATTTTACATATGTAATTTCTGTTAATAATTACAAGTAAAAACCGATTGCAACTCGGAGAGAAAATAATTAATAATAGTGAATTATTTTTCAACTCAATTTCATTAATTAAATTCAAATTAATTATAATTAATTAATTATTTTGGGTTGTAAAGTTGTTCAAATTAATTAATTTTAAAAGCAAATAATTAAATAAAATTAATTTAAATAATTTAACTTTAATTTATAATTTTTTTTGAAAAAATAAAAGAGAATTGGAATATAAATATTTATAAAAATAATTTAATTTATTTCAAATTGCTTTAGTTTTTGTAAATAGGGAACTAAACATTTTTTTTCCTCAAATATTTTCTTTTAAATATATGTATATCAATACTATTTTATATTTAATATCCAAAAAAATTTAATAAACTAATTTTTTTCTTTTTTGCTAATTTTCATTATTAAAAATAGCCTCTCTTTTATTCGTGAGGTGTTAAAAATATTATGTTATATTGTTTTAATTCTTACAAAATTTATTTATTTCGAAAAGTAAACTGGAAATAATATTAAAATAGTTTAAACATTTATTTTAATAAATAATTTTTTTATATATTTTCTGATAATTAAAACTGAAAAAAGCTAAAACAAATTTTTAAAATTATTCCAAATTAAAAATATTTTTTTAATAATTAATAGTAAAAAATTTGGATTGAAAAAAATAAAATTATTTAGGAAAATTAAAAATTGAACAAAAAATGTTTTTTTTTAAATAGTTAATAATTAAAAATTTGTTCAATAAATTCAAGGAAAAAAAATTTAAATTATTTAAAAAAATAAAGAAGTAATGTAAATAAAAAGAAAAAAATAAATGTTAAAAAAATAATAAATTTAAAAACCGATTAAAATAAATTAATAAGTTTAAAAATAATTTTTTTTTAAATAATTACTAATAAAAAATTACACTCGAATAAAAGCATTATAAATAATTTTTTAATAAATTATTTTTTCCATAAATTCTATAATATGGAAAACTTAATACAAAAAAAAATAGATAAATTATTCAAAAAATTAAATTTCTTTTAATTTGTTGAATAAATTCTAATAAAAATTAATAAAGGTTTATAATGTTACAAAAAAATTAACAGTTCAAATAAAAAACTTTTTATTATTTTAAAAATTAAGCTAACAAATTACAAAAATCTAATAAATAATAGAAAAAATAATTAATAATTAATTTAATAAATAATTTTTTAAATTCTATAATATTGAAAACTTAATTAAAAAAATTGATATATTATTTTAAATTAAAAATGGTTTTTGTTTAATAAATTCTAATATTTTTCCATTTATTTTATAATAAGTATAAAATTAATTTTAACTTATGAAAATTTTATGATTATATGCAAACAAAAAAGAGTTATGTTATTTTTTATTTATTCACTCAAAAAATAACAAAAAATATTAAATAAATTAAGTAAAAATAAAAAAACGTATTCATCAAAAAAAATTATTTATCGTTTAAATAAATATTTATTTATATTAATATTTCTATAAATATTTTTTATATTTTGAATGTATTGAATTTTTCTTTAGAAATGCGAAATAAACAAAATTTAAATTATTTATTTTTTTATTAAAAAAAATATTGAAATATTATTTTCATTCGCATTTTTAATTATTTCGTTTAAACCATTTCAATACTAATTTTCAAAAACTTACCTAACTATTTTTAAATTATAAGGCAATTAGAAAAAAAATAATAATATATGTATAAATTGGTGAACAAAAAAATGCTTAATTTTTGCTTTCAAACAAATTTTATAAAAATTATTTTAGTTATATTTTTTTATTTTTCAATATCAACACTAATTATTTGGCATTATTTTTTACATTTCTTCACACTGATTTCTAAATTACTTTTAAGTTTTCATTAATTAATTAGTGGTGTGCTCGTGTTTGAACGAAAGCTAATTTTAGTGTTCGTCACTGTAAGTAACGGTTTTGCTTGACATCTATGTAAATAATTGTTGGCTAAATGCTGAAATTTCTACATACAAACTGTATTTACATTCACATACATATGTATTTTTCATTGTAATATTCAAAAACAGTTTCAATTATATTTATATCTTTGGCTTTTTTATTTACACTTATCGAATTTTAAACTTTTACAATATGTTTCAGTTGTTTTCTTTATTCATATTGAATGCAATCTTGAGCTTTAATCTAATATTTTTACAGCTTAATTTAAAATAAATGTTTTCTAATATACATTTCCTTTCATCGCTTTTTCATTTCAAATTCATGCTCCTGCTATCTTTTTTCCAACATCTTGTCTGATTTACTTTTGCAAACTATTTTGCTTCCCTTTAAAATACTCCGTATATCAGTTCTAGTGCTTTAGTTCTCCTGCTCTCAGTTTTACTTGACATGATTTTTTTTCATTTGGTTTGCTTAAAAGTATTTGTATATCTACTTAATATGCCTTATAATGTAATCAGTTGCAGTGACCTTTTTCATTACATTTATCCAATTCTATTTATTTTAAGTTTTTATCTTCTATAATTTTTACGTGGCAGCCAAGTCGTTCTCTTCGACACTCTGACACGCCTTTTCTCAATTTTCAGTATTTTTCTCCACTTTCTGTTCCATATTTTTACTCAATGTAGTAACTGAAACTACGCTTGCGTTTGCTCCCTATAGTTTTCAATCTTAGTTACCCGGATTTTATCCAACGATCGATGGAATATTCAAGAGCCGAAATCCATCTGGATAAATTGTAATGAAAAAGTTAAGAAATATTTTTTTATACATAGTTGTAAAGTATTTTTTAATAAGACTTTCTGTGGATAATTCCTATGACAGAACTGATACTCCAAAAATTCTTAGGCTTGTTGTTATTGAAGCTGATCTTCGAATGAAATACTGGTAAGAAATTGGTTGGAAGTAACGAAAGCATTGCACTTGGTTTAGCACCATTTGGAAGATGTTCTAGTTTTTCTTTCAGAACCTCTAGTTTCCCTAAGGTTTTCAGAGTTTTTTTCTGAAACTGCCTTCATTTAAGTTACTGGCTTTACTTTCCTTAATACCTACACAAACACTAAAGAAACAATATAATACAAAATCAGGAAATTAAATAGAATACAAAGAGCAACCTGTGCAAGGATTACCAAATGTGTTTGTGAACCAGCTAAACCTAAGTAAATCAAACTAAATCTTCACAAGGTTAGATGTCAATAGACCCTTTCGCGTAAGTTTATCATCTAGATGTGAATGGAGAAGACATTAAGTTGGAATACTAAGCCCATGGGTCCAAAATGAACTGCGGAGTAGAGGTGAGAGGTATACTCCAATGATCTTTACATCTCTCTTTCTATCCGTCTACCAAACTCTGCTAGCATCTTCAAAGAGGAAGGATTAGGTATAGAAGGTCAGTGAAGTTATATTGAATAACTATGGGAAGATACAGAAAGCAATCAAGTATAGGGAAAGCCAGGCGCCATTGTTAGCCTCATCGACATCACAGATTGATTCCAATGTAGTCAACACTTACAGGAGGGCTTTAAGCGCACTGGCAGGTCAACTACATTTGTCCACAATGTGGGTACCCAGCGACACAGGAACATTTTCGGTTATGAGGTCCAACAAAACTGAATCAAAATGGCGCATCTAGCTTTAATTCAGCACATGAGGGCAGCACTCTTACCTAGGTACCTCCCAATACAAAAACCTCTATTATTATTCCGAAGGCAATAAAACTTGTCAGGATGTGTACTTTAAAACACATAAATAAAAAGTCGTAGGGAAGGTTCTAAATATATTTTTGTCATATAAATCAAGACTTTTGCTCCTTTTCCAATCTTCTCTCAACACCTTCACATAAACTCACCTCTTTTTATCCATTTCCGATTCGGTGCAGAAATAATAATGTCGCAATTTGGTCTCTGGCGGTATAATCTCGAAGGAATTTTTCTTGCCTGAGGCATTTGTCGACATCGATGATACCTTATAGCCATGCAGACAAGCCATACCTAGAAAAACGAATAATAAACGAAGATGAGATTCCAACTCAAAGAGAAAAGGGAGCAAAGCAGAGAAGAGGAGACATGTTATATAAACAAACAAACATTTAAAGCGCACCAAACACAAAAATCCAAAACAAAGCGAACACAAAATTACATGAACACAAGACTTGAAGAATACTTGCAGACAAAGAGTACAAATATTTTCCATTAACGCCGAACGAAACACTCACCAAATGCCGTCTTACTATTAGCGTCCTGATAGAAATACAAGCAAGCATCCTTCAGCACACAGTAGCGCTTCGACCAGCCACACCAGCGGGAGCCCAATTTCAACAGGTAACCGAAACAGTCCGGACGTATAATGCTGCACGGCGGTTGGTAGAGATTGTGTGCGCTGCAGGCAGTCGAAGCAAGTGCCACGAAAAGAGAGTTGAGAAATTAATAGTTGCACAAAAAACAGAAACGAGATTAGAATTTCTCGGTAATTTCGATTTAAAATTGTCTAAAAAAAACTGGTCAACCCACCTATTATCCAGCCAGGGTGTGCCCTGTGTAGCCGCTTGTTTGAGCAACTTAATCCAACGGCTGGACAGCTCCTCCGTATCGGCGGCCACATACAATGGTATGCCTTCGCCGGAGTCAATTTTGAAGGCGTACGGCTTACCGACCTCAGGCGGGCAGTGATCAACTGTATGCTTGGCCATGATCATAGCGCCAACAGGTTGATTGTCCTACAATGCCAAATAAAAGTATAAAACATATTAAATTTCAATAAAAAAATAAAATTTCCACTCACATCTTCGGTTTTATAATAGTACAAACAGTTATCCGGTCGCAGCGAGAACCAGCGACGCACCCATTTCTTCGTATTCGGTGCACCCTTCGCTTGGCCACTCTGTCGCCACAAATAGCCGCTAAAGATCGGTTGACTCGGCGGCTCTTGTTGCTCGTGCATGAGCACACCGATTGTGCGCGCCACCTCCAGCTCGAGTGTCTCACAACCATCGTGTGCTATCTTCACTACTTCAGTATGATGTTTATCCAAGACCTCCACGCCATTCACCGATATGATTATATCGCCTACTTCGAGTCCAGAGCTCTCAGCCGGTGTTTCGGGTTCAATAGCGGCCACCACGACCGGTTTCGAGCCATGTATGCGAAAACCAAATTCGCCAGACTCACTCTTAACCACAATCGTTTTGTCAACACCTTAAAGAGAGGGGGGAAAAGAATTGTAGTATAGTAGCGTAGAAAAATATACAACTAATATTTTTTATAATACAGTTTTGAAAAATTATTGCTGTTTAAATGAATAACAATATTTTTAATTAATATGTGACCCTTCTGTACCCCTTTCTCCCGCTGTAATCTTTGAAATCACATGCGATTCGCGCGCCCATACCAAGAGCATTAATTTCAGCAGATCCTCCAGTTTTCGTCTCAAGGAATCCGACGAGGAGTTTGAGGTTATTAGTTCTGTGAAGTAAATTTTGCGTTTTACAACCGATGAAAATAACATAAGAAATCAAGCAGCATACCAATCATCGTACTGGTTGTTTTGAGACGAGTTTTTGTTTATCTTTGCCGATCTATAGTGTTTTAATTTTTTATTAAAGTTTGATATTTAAAGATTTTTTTATTTCTTTAATAATATTTATTTGTTGTTTTTCCAAAGTTGATTTTTCGTTTTTAGTTTTAATGGGTTTCTTTTGTTCCACTTTATTTATTTTATTTGTTTTTCTTTTTATTATAAAATTTGTCTCGGATCCGTTATATTAATTCCCATATACTATATAAAATGTTTAAATAATTCTTTATCTTGTTATTGTCTTATATCTTTTTTAACTATTCTTCAAGACTCTTATTACATTACTTTTTATTCTTTAATCCAAGTGATGCTTCTAAGTCCTTTTTTGTTATGAATAAGCTATGATTATTTCGATTTATTTCCAGCAACAGAGAATTGTTCCATAGAGCACAATTGTGTTGTTCAATGAAATAGTCTTATGAGAGTAACGGATTTTCCAATAGGTACGCTACAAAAGTAGACCGACCACGGAAAGATATAAGTACGATGCGATCTAGTGGAAAATTTTAAATCCAAAGGTCTTTCACACGTCGTTCTCAAGCTTTGGAGTTCTCTGTGACGTCGTTATGGCGAATTTTTCGAAAAGAACTTGGCCCACAGCTTTACAAGATCAAATTGATAACCGAAAATTTTTGGCTCGAATTATCACCCGATTCCAGCCAAAAATTGGACTTGGACAATATGTGGTTCCAACAGCACGCTTTATGCTTGAAAACCGTGGAAAATTTTTGGTTTCAGCGTCTGGACTTCTGCAAAAGAAACTCTCTCTTATTGAAAGACCCGTTATATATATATTTTTTATTGGGCCCTTCTACCGTAATGATCAAGACCGGCATGTTACTGTAAATAGGAATCGCTACCGCTCAATGATAACCGAAAATTTTTGGCTCGAATCGGGTGATATGGACTTGAACAATATGTGATTCCAACAGCACGGCGCCACAAGCCACACAGCAAATGTCACACTCGATGTATTGCAAACTAAGTTTGGTGAACGTGTAATTACACGAAGTATCAATTGGCCGCCTCGGTCGTGCGATTTGACGTCGTTAGACAAGCCAGCGACGATTGATGAATTTCATACGAATATCGAACGTGAAATTACAACAGTATCCGCCGATCTATGCTTGAAAACCTTGAAAATTTTTGTTTCAGCGTCTGGACTTCTGCAAACGAAATCGAGTTCTACACATAATGGCGTCCAAAGATATATATAAGATATTTTCACTCAGCTCAAAGTGAAGATCGTTCAAAAATGTTCCTTAAGTCCCAGCCGGCTTAAGTGAAAAAAATCTATTTCGGTTATTAAGCGAGATTATTAATGAGACTCGGTAGACTTGTTATCTATGGTCCTAAAGTGTTGACCGGAAACGAAATTTTCATTGAAAATTTTGGAAAGGAAATATTCCGCAAGCCTACAGTTTTACTACTTGCGAGAGTGTCTAATATTCGACTAACTTCCTCATTTATTTGTGCTGGAATTAGAGTATTAGAGGTCAAGAGCACGAAAAAAGCTCTCCCGCCTTAGTATTTTGACACTTTTCGAAATTTATTTTCCACGTTTTTGTCACTATGTTGAAGGTACATTATAAATTTTCAACACATTTGGAAACATATAACTAAATATTTGTTATTTTTTAAATAATTTCGATTTTCATTTTAGTATATTCAATTAATTTCGCCAACAATTTCACCGCAAAAGAATACACAATACCCAATTTCGCCCTTCCTCGACACTTGACGCCTTTGTCAATGAACCACTGACCGCTCGACCACTCGACCGCCCGATATCTATGCGTAACTCACTCGCCACGGTGCCTTGGCTCGCGCGCTAATTAATCTTATCGACTATTTTTAAAACGCACAATCAAAGTGTATAGGGCTCTAAAACACAATGCCGACATTAGAAGCAACAATAACAATTACATATGTTTTGTGGCGAAATACAACTCAATCACTTTACTTTTGCCAAAAAATGGCTTCCTACGTATGGGACGCAACGCACAACTCACGTTCACGCGAAACAAGTGGCCAGGCGCTACTACACGGCTTTGCGCTCGCACATTGCGCATTTCGAAAATTTCTAAAATCACGTCACGCATTTTCCTACTATAAAAGTTGTTTTTGTAAATGCTCAAAATTTGTATTTTGTTCGCTGGCGCTCACGATTGCTCAGTGTTTCGTCTGCACGCCGTTCCAAAATTAGATATTCGAAGTAGATAGCAACAAAGTTGCGAAATTTGTGCGGTACGTGCTCTTATCCATTTCAGAATCGGCAAAAGTTAATAATTCGGCAATTGATTATTCAATTTATAGCTGTGGTACAAAAATCTAAAAAATTCTGATTTCGAAACTGAATCTGAATCTAGATTCATTAATTTGAATAAACATTTTTATAACTAGATTTAGAAATACATTTTGAATATGTTTGAGAGCTTGGAAGGTAAAAGTCCAAAAATAAAAAAAATCGATTTGTTTTATAATTTGAAAGTTTAACTATTCAAGAATATGTCTACAAGAGGATTTTATTAATATTCAACTTATTTTCGGAGATATAGGCATTTTGCTTACCCGACATCTAAACTGGTTCGACCTGAACTGAATCCTTAAACGTATTTTTTCGAAACTGTCTTTTAGAAAACGCTACACACCGATTCTTTTTTTCCATAGGGACGCTACAAAAATAGACCGGTAGGGACAGCAAACGACGCCATATTTTTTCCCGCTCATTTGACATTTCTCTTCAGTAAAATTTGTCATTTCATCATAGAAATATATACGATCCAACAACGAATCAAAATTTTAAAAATTTACTACCGAAATTCGGAATCAGTGGCCTCAACATTGGCGCTACGTCCAATTTCTGGTCGTCATAATCGTGCTATCAGATCAACAATTGAGCCTCTAGTGGAAAAATTTCAATCCACGGGTGCAATACAAAATATTCCCATGCCAGTGAGTTAAAGAATTCCCGTAGTGTCGAGAATATTTTAGTTGTTCTCAAAACTGACTTTTTCGGAACGATACCCACGATTTCTCAGGTTCTACTGGACCAATTTACTTGAAATTTTTATAGAGTCTTCTTTATAGGCTTGTCTATGGTGGGAACTAGCCCCATCCCCAAATTTTTAATTTTATGATTTTTAAAAAAATCGAAATAGTCAGAAAAAGTTCTCCAAAAAAACTTTTTTTTCAGGCAGTCGCCATTTTGTGAAAACAATTTTTTCCCACTTTTCCGTAGTTCCGGCCATTGCGCCATTATTCTAGATTAATAATCTTTTTTTTTTGGTTTCAGATAACTAGGAGGGTTGAGGTCATGGGTATGGTCACGTGGAAATTTTTAGAGACCCCCACTTCATCAGCTCATAATTTTGAAATTTTTTACTTTTTTAGTTTTTAATTTTTTTCTGTACTCTTCTAAAAATAACAAATAACTAATAAAAAAAATGGATGGTAAAAATATTAATTTCCTTTTTTTACGACACTTTAAAAATTACCTGAAATTCATGCTTCTAGACCAGAATACCCCCATAAACTTTGAAAAATTATGGAAACCATATTGCAGCATTACATTTTCTATAAAAAATGTGGTAATATTTAAATAAAGACTAATGGATTTTCAAGGTTTTCTTGAGATACTTGATGGATCTTAATACAAAGCTATTGGACAGTCTATGGCTAATGGCAGTCAGTTCAAGTTCTTCTAAAATTCGTGACATATATTTAAACTATTTTTCACTTCATCATACTTTGCGTATCTATACTCTTAAACAAAAATTCTTAAATTAATCACCATTGGTTTCTTCTCTTTTCAGAAAAAACAAAACAACACTGGTGAGTCATATTACTATAATTTTGTTACTTCTCATTAAAACACGTAGTATTTTTTGATTGATACTTCTTTAAGTTAGAAATGTTTAACACTTTTATCACCATCACCATTTTGTTAAGAACATGTTCTTCTTACTATAAATCCATCATATTATATTCCTCGACGCTATTTTGAATGTCTAGATAATTCAATGAATCCATGGGTTTAATTTTCTCTGTCAAAGCAGAATTTCTAAGGATCTTATGGTTAGAAATCTGAGATAATCCACGTTCAAAATTTTTCATCGAGTCAAAATATTGACCCGACTAAAAACACGAAAAGCTACAGTTTAGTTGACTTAGTAAACAAAATTGATTCATAGAGATTCGTTTCTTTCTATCACAACCAGTTTACAATCAAGATTCGGTATTCCAGTAATTTTCTGGAGTTGGTTTCAAACCCTACTACAAATGTGGTTAGGTCTCTTTTGATTGGTGAAATCTCTTACAATAAGTTCTAAGAACTTACATAATTCCACAAGTTGGTTGAGAATTCTTGGCATATTTCATACTCTTGGTAAAAACCCGAAAAAAGGTATAACACGTACATAAATTTTAAACGCATCCGAAATAGCTACAATTATCTATAACATACATATTTAAACTTACGAAAATTATTGTTCCGTTGGCGATGATACATTTCCAAGGTGCAACGTCGCTGCACCAAACGATGTAGTATGACTTGATACTTTGAGTGAAAACTGCGCTCCGACTCCGTTGATGGACGGCGATCACGTTGGCGATCTGCGTGAGAATAATGAAATATAAATGAAAACCACACGCAACAGACTCATAGAGCACGTACCGAAACTTTGGTGATTTAGCTGGGTCCAAACATCAGCGTCGGTGAGGCGTGAATAACGCGCAGGATCGTAATGACCACGATAAATAATCTGCTGGCTCTGCTCAACCGCTGCATCTGGCAGTACACATGGACTCGAACCGGCTGGACGTAAGCTTTGTGGACTACGTGAGTGTACGCTCTCGCGACTGCGTTCTTCGCTCTACAAAAACGATAAAGTTTTATTATTGCTTTAAACTCGCTAAGACTTTGTAATACCCACCTTTGCGCGTATATTCTCCTGACGTGTCTTATAATGTCGACCACGTTCGCCTGCATGATAACGCTCTTCAGAGCGAAAACGTTTGTCCATCTTCTTATAAAGACGTTGCGTTGTTTTCGCAGTTACCGGTGAGTCTGCGAAGTCCGAGGGCGGTTTTACAATATCTTGTTCATGGTCATTTCCCATATAAGGCAGTGATTCGACAGAGTCGCCAGCCAATGCGCTTATATTTGTAGTCTGACCCTCTGTACCCTTACCGCAGTGCAGGCAATGACTGTGTGGCTCTTGCACGGGACCATCTGCTTCACTGTAGAACACCGAATCGGAGCCGGGCGAGACGGAGCGGAGCGATTCTATAGATTTCGCTTTCAGCTGACACACATCTGATGCAGATTTTGTAGTTTTGGCGGCCACAGCTGCCGTGGCAGTATGCGGCGTTGTGATTTTACTCGTCTTGCACTCCGTAACATGTATGTCCTCCCGTTCTTCCTCCTTCTTAACGCCAACACTGTAATCCAAGAGTTTCTCCGCGCTACCCGCTGTCGGCGGCATGCCATATAAATTCACCAAATTCTTTTGTCGCTTCGGGGTGCTATCATCGCGTGAACTCCGTCTAAATTGACGACGTATCTTTGGACGGAAACGTTTAATGCGATTCGGACTTGTAGTTTCGATAGCGTGCCCACTAGTGGTGGACTGCTTCTCTGTTATTTTCTCCTTTGTGGCTGCTGCAACTGCCGCAGCTATAGGCGTGGCGTGTGCGCCGGCCATTGCGGATGCTGGCTTCTTAATCGGACTAGTGAGCGCGCGTAAATTCTCCTTTTCGATGTCTAGTTTCATTGTCGTCTTACGACGTTTACGTTCCTCATCGAGACGATGACGCCGTGACTTGATCACGTGATCATCATCATGTGGACTCTCATAGTAGCCGGACGATGAGTAGCGTACCTCACTACGTTCATCATCCGATATGGATTCGGGCTTGATGCGTGGCTTTTCACGTACAGCGGACGGTTCGACGCTGGCGGTTGGCGCACCGACACTTTTCACGTGTAAAGCTTTGGTTGACGACGCTGCTGCCTTCCCAGCTGGCTCCACATGCTTCTCCGCATCCTTCGCAGATGGCGATGGTGTTGCCAACCCAGCGACATTATAGCTACCCGACGATGTGCTGCTAATCGAGTGCGAGGGTGAACGTTTCGCCTGCTCTGCTGTGGGCACAGGCGACTTCAGCTGCAGCTCGCGCTCAAGCTTATGCGGTTTAGTGGGTTTTTCATCATGCTGCAGTATATCCTCGGTCAACACTTCACCGCGCGTTGAGTAGAGTGAAGAGGCGCTCTCAAAGGATGAACCTTGCGTACGGTCAATCTGTGAACTTTGTGTCGACACTGGTGGTTTATGAAAACAGAGACAAAAAAGAGGAAGTACACGCTTAGTTAGCGTCTATATACAATCGCTCAGGGTTAATACACTCTAAGCGAGCATTGAACTAGGCTAAGAAGCATTACAGACACATATTTGGTTTTGTTTTTCTTTTGTGGTTTAATTTACAGAAGCGTTCATCAAGCAACAACAACAAATACCATACGAAAGTACTTAAATGCATATACACGCAATCAGCTAAGGACGTTTACAACAACACAAACATGTAATGTGACAGACCGTATGAGTGTACATATGTATGAGAGTGTGTGTGAAGAGAGCAGTTAGAGGAGAGCACAGCTAAAAGGCCTAATCGCTTGCGTGCGCGAGTGTGTGTGGCTGTGTGGGCTAAGTGCATACAAATAAGTCAGAGGATTATGTGCGGATTGGTTATATGTGTAATCTTTCGATGATGGATTGACAGCCGCTGAAAGATGGATGGATAATGAATAAGTAGCTAGTTTACGGTTGAGGCTGATATGCTGACGGTGGTTCGTGATGAGGATGGAGGTGAGGATGGAGATGATGATGAAGGATGGTAGTTAGTCGGTAGGAAACTAGTTACGTGGATGTTCGTGTCTTTCGTGTGTGCGTGTCTGTGTTTGTTAAGCAGCAAGGCACACTAATCTATTGATTGACTGTTCAATTGACACTTGTCGCTTTCAAACCTGGTACTTGTGTCGTTGATGATGAGCTTGTTGTTGTTGGTGGTGTCTTAATACCTGGCGTGCGCTTCGACGTGTCAGTACAAGTGGCATATTCGTCGGTATTCGTGCTGCACTCCGACACATCTGTGGTGTTATTGAACTTGTTGTTGCTGTTGTTGTTTAAAGTAGCTGCGACGGTCATGATCGCGTCGGTGACAGCACGCGTCTGCTGCACGTCTGATGTACGTCGTCCATCGCGTGTTAGTGGAGGTAGCTCCTGTACGATGCGTTTACTCGTGCCCGGCGATTTTTTGGGTGAGATCTCTTTGGCCAACGGTAGGCTGGGTGTGACTGCGATTGAGGGTGTGGTGATTTTCTGTGGCACCGTTAGCGTGGTCGATTTGGGCTCGCGGCTCGCTTGCGGTTGTTGTGTGATAAGCGCGCCGGATTTGGCGCTCTTAGCGGTGGTTGGTAGTGCGTTCACCGCAATGCCATAGGTGGGACTCTAAAAATAATGTTAAAGCAATAGTGTTATATGTGCTGTATACAGTTAGAACGCTAAACTCACCAAATCCACTTGTGTGTCCTCCAAATCCAATGCGTCCGTATCCACGGAGCTGCGTTGTTGGTGTTGCAGTAGTAGATTTTTCCGTCGCGTTGTTGGTGTCAGCAGCATATTCGCATTGGTGTATGCACCTTCGGTGCCTTCCTTCGGCGGTTCGGCAGTTAGGACTGTAACCTGCGACTCATTCCAAATGCCGTCTGAGTGATCGCGCGTCACGTCGTTCGCTAGGGAATCCGAGGATGGGTAAGTGGATGCATTTGCGAACAGCAATTCCTCACGGCAAGGGCTTGGTGGCGCCGAAATGCCGTTACCTTTTTCAGGCGAGACATTTTGTTCATCCAAGCTCACGGAACGTTTTCGCATGCTGGCGCGTCGTTCGGCTGCCATACTCGGCGCACTTGCGGGCACATTCTCGTAAAGTGGATCGTGTTGATCGCTTTCTTCTTGCTTGGCTTTTTCGTCGTCTATATCTGTGGCTTGTTCCGGCTCAGCCTCATCCTCGTAGTCATCCTCACTGATGGAGGAACGTGGTTCGCCTGCTTGTAGTGCGCGACAGTTTTCACATTCTTCAACAGCTTTATGTTGTTTGCTTTCCTCAAGCTGCGCTACTGTTGGCGGTAGCGGCTTATAGATTGGTCGGTATTTAGCTTGTGGAATTTGTGCGCTCGCTTTCATCATAACATTTGGTTTGAAGTCGATAAAGATCTCTTTCTCATCACCGGAAATTTCCTCACTGCCGCCTATAACCGGTTTCGGTTTAATCTTCGAGCGGAAAGATGTGCGTGGACCGAAACCATCAATCAGTTTTTCGGTTTTTACATAAATTGGCATTGACTGGCGTCGTAAGTCATCGCGTCTGAACGGTGTGGGCGTAATATCAGCGTCTAGCGGTGGCAGTACGGCTACCATGGACTTACGTCGACTTGTATCTACAACTTCGGGTTCGGGTGCGGGCTCCGCTGTCAACGTGGAAGTTGATGTCAGGGGCTCGTCGGCGTCTTTACAGTACTCGCTAGGCGGTGGCAACAAATGCGGCTTAGAGAAGTCGAGCAAACCGCCATTACCGCCATTAACACCGCCATTCGGCTCACCCATCAATTCCGTACACTCGGTTATGTGTTTACATATCTCATGTGCATGCAGTGGTTCACGTCGTGGCAGACTGTTCGAGCTGAAGCTGCTCTCGCGATGGAATGTGCAAGCGCGACGTGGCAAACTGTTGCTCTCGTAGTCGAAAGCGAGCGCGTCCTTAGGAAAATAGGGCATACTGTCCTCCGAGGGCAGTTGTGACGAGCGATGACTGTAGTAGGAAATTGTGTCAAGCGGCGGCGGTGGTTCGTAATAATTAATATTGTTTGGATCGCCGAGCTCCAGCGGTGACTTTGGCGGTTCTTCTGACTGAGTGCGATAAACAGCGTTATGATCGATAAAGTTTCTAAAAATAAGTTGGTAAAAGATTAGAATCTATTATTTCGAGAAGAATTCATATGGAAGCGAATTCAGTAAGAATTCTAGCATCTGTGTGCTCCTGTTCAACTTACCTAATTTGCCTATCATCTAATCCAGGTAACACTTTACCATTCGGCATTTCCGACAAACTTTTTGCGAGCTTCTTGCCATTCAGCAGCCCATTCGTCTGTGCGCCTTGCGATACCACCTTCACCTATAGTATTGAGGAAGCAAAATTACACTCTGTCAAGCTCGGAACTTCAGCGATTAATCAACCTTGTGCATGGTTCGTGGACTCAGCGCCAAAACCTGCGCGAAACCATCTTTCCGCACCTCAGTTTGCGTGGCTTGCGTCTTCATGGCATTACGGAACTTCTTTTCGACCACCAACACTTCGGGACTGGGTGGCGCCAACACCTGTGTGGCACACGTCAAGACACCCATACCAGTCGGCATCATACCACCATGCGCCGTCGCTCCAGCACCACCGACACCAAGTGGTATATCATCCATATGTGTGAGAGGCCTGCCGGTTAACAAGGAAATCGGTTGTTCAGTTTGGATCTGAGCACCCAACTCGGCGGCACTAGCAAAACCGGTCGGTACAAACTGATGTATGTGGATGGGTGGCCCGTGATGATGTTGATGTGAATGGCCATGTCCATGCGAGGGATGAATATGTGGCGCATGCTGATGTATGACGGCTTGTTGTGCATGTGGATGCATGGCGAGTGCGGGTGGCAACGTCGTTATATAATTGGTCGGCGGGTGTGGATGCTGTTGCTGTTGCTGCTGCTGCTGCTGCTGATGTGTCATCTGCTGTTGCTGTTGTGTATGCAAAACCGTCGGCTGTTGCGCCATATGCGCGGGCAGTTGCGTGGACTCGTAGATGGAGCCGGTGGCAATGATCGGTTTCTTGCCGCCAATAAGACGTTCCTGACTGCGTGTGGTCTTCATGCGACCGGAGGAGCGGAAACCCAAATTGACATCGTCGAAGGAGGTGAGTGTATGCGAGCGAGCGAAACTGACATGCTTAGTTCTGCAAATGAGAATGCACAAGGAGCGCAAAAGCGTATGAGAGAGTATGAATGAAGTGTGTTTGGTGCGTGGGAAAAGAGAAAGAAAGAGAGAGAGAGAGAATAGTTAAGGAAAGTCGTTGTGAAAACTGATTTTTGGCGTGTGGATGCAATAGTTAACGAGCTCATTGTGTGCTAAGTAGTCATTTTGAGTATGCACGATTGAGGTCATACAGTTTTTACGCCAATAACGGTAACGCTAATTATTCGCTTCATTGCTTTTGACAATATCAGCTGGTTGTCTGACGTCACAATAGCAGTTGCGGTCAAACTTTTGTTGACAATCAGTCTTGCTCGCACTCAATTTTCTCTCAAAGCAATGCTTTTGTGACGTTCCGAGAAATTTTGTTGAGAATTTTTGTTTTCGTCTACTCAATCGTGTATTCTGCGTATCAGAGTAACTGTTTTGAATCGCTTAACTTTACCTCGGTGTTGTGCCGCCCATTTGTAGTTGCTGGCCGGCTGGCAGTCCGACATGGGTGGGATAGTGATACGAACTGCAATAAAATGGATCGAGCATTACTCACACACACAGACGCATGCACACACGTATTTCTTTTTTTATTGTTTTCAGTTTTAGTTAGCATATTTTTTTCGGCTCTAAACAATGTTTAATCCGTTCGGCGTTTATTCGTCATGCTTCGGTTTAATTTTATATTCGTATATCTTTTTTATTGTTTTTGTTTTATTAATTTCTACATACCAAACATTTTCGAGTGGATGTGTGAAGTTTTGAAAATGATTCTGTGCGCAAAGTGCAAAACAGTTGGTCATATAAATATTCCGATATTGGTAATCAGTCGGTGTTAGCCAACAAGTCAGGCTTGCGCTGAAGAATTTTTGCAAGTTTTGTGTTTTTTTTTTAATTTTAATTTTTTTTTACGAAAAAAACGATAATAATAAATAGAGGAATAGAGACAAGTGTTTATTTTTAAACTTTCATTTGCCAAGTACTTAAAATGGTAAATGTTGGTAAAGTCGAGCTTTAAGCACGAGCTTTATTTGAAGGCACAAAATCTATGGGTGATTGAATGGTTTAATCGGAAATATGTTTATAATAATTTGTTTGCATGTTTGTGCTCTTCGAATTGGTGCGCATGCGCAATGTAGAAAAGTTGTTAAGGAAATTATTGAGCGCTTTAATGAGAGCTTTTTGACTGACTGCTTTTGTACGACAAGTTTGTAAAAAGTTGTGGAAAAATGCATGCAGCGTTCAAGCGGATCGTATACAACAGACTATAGTTACAGGGTTAATTGACAAAATTCTATAAGGATAAGGAGAAAGAGCGCGATAGTAATACAAGCTTTTGTAGAGTTATAAGAGTTATAAAAGAGAAAGAGACAGTTAGACTTTGTAAAACGTTTCGGTATGAGTATGCATGACGTCGCTGATGTCGTTTATGCGCATGAGAAGCGTCAAGATGTAATAAGGGTTCCAAAAATACACAATCTAATACTTTTAAGCAGTAAATGGAAGAAAATAAGCTCGCAAATAAACAAGTTTTAAGAAAAATGTGAAATAATAATATTTGTAGCAATTTAAAAATATAAGGAAATTATCAGTAGCGTTTTCAAACTCTAGGTTGTACACATTAAAGCTACTTTATAGCTGTTTTGACACTGGAGAATTTTTTTCCGTTCTCTAACTACACTGTACGCGAGCTTTTTGGGAGCTTTTTAACATGAAATAAGTTATTTATGAGCTTTCAAATATGAGTCAGTTGATTATTAACTAACTTCTGATGTAAAGAGTAACGGTTTAATAGAGAATTATTTTCCGATCTCTAACGGCACTGTAAGCGAGCTTTTTGGGAGCTTTTTAGAACAATAACTATTTTCTGTTGTAAAGAACAACGGTTTTTTGAATTAATTCTGAAGCGTTGTCTATAAAAATATTTTAGCATTATTTTGACTTTGGCTTAAACAATGGTAGGTACTGGTTGTAAAGTTGTAAAGCTTTTCCTCTGAACAATATTGAATGTAGGCTGATCTCACTGATACCCATAGTTGTCTCAGTCTCACGATAAGTCACTGGACGATACTGAAATATCAGTTTGCGCAAAGCATCAATAGTTTCCGGAACAACAACAGACTTTGGACGACCTTTTCGAAATTCACTAAAAGCTAAAACGTTGCCAACCAAAGTCAAAAGCTTTGGAAAAACTTGCATGAAAGTTTAGTTTAAACTTTTTGCCGCTAAGAACTGGCTTCTAACTACTAAAGCTTAGCGACAAAAGTTGCTAACTACCCACGTATCTTTTACAAAGATAAACTATTCCATAAATATAGGGTTTGATTGGATCTGTAAAGAGATTGTATATTGTAGTGTTATTTCTCTTATATTTGCATTCCGATTTGTAATACCGAAGTCATTGAAAAAAAAAATATATTACGCTGGAGTCACTTTCAAAGAGAGGTCCTTTCTACTCCAACCAAATTTGCAAAGAAATCTCAAATTTCCAAGAAATTAAGTAACTTAAAGACCTATCTAGGCTACGCAATTGCTAAATTCCCAAGAACAAAAGCACAAAAGAAACAGAAACAGAAACAGCAAAAGCAACAAAAAATTCGGCTAGCTACTGAAAATTTCGCAAAACAAGCTGAAGCTCATGCCTCATGTTTATGACCGGCCACTATGTTGTAAAGTTCAGACCTAAGCAAAAGCTTGCAACAAATCTAACGATAGATACCTTGGATCGTTGGTAAAGTTGACATTCTCGTTTCCAATACCGCTGGGAGCGCCCATCCAGGAGTAGCGTTGGTTCTGAGGCATACCCATACCTCCCACAGATGCGCCAGGGCCGACACCAACGCCGACAGAGCTTGTGCTAGCGCCAACGCCGGTGTCTTGCGTTTTCGCAGTGCTCAAAATTGAAGCTGGTTGACGTCGAAAATAGGAACTATCCATATCGGAATCGGGCGATTTGTCGTCGTGATTTTGAAAAGGTCGTTGATAGCTGTACGAAGTGAAAAATCAAACTAAAAAGTAGGTTTATCTCACATTTCCGTTAAACGAACTTACCGCGGATATTTGTAGAAGGGCGCGTAAGCAGCTAAATTCTCATCGGAGGGCACACGCCGGCCCACACAGCCGCCCAGAAACGATTGCTGCACTCCGCTACGACGAGAGAGACAGCCGAAGAAGCGATCGCGACGCGGCCGCTCGATGCTATGCAGCTGACGATCAGTTAGGCAGTACTGTACTTAAGGACAAAAAGACAACAACAATAAAAAAATAAAAGTAACCAAATGCAAGTGGCAGCCGAAAGTGTGGAAGAAGAAGAAAAAGTAGCATACGAAAACGGAGAGGACAGCAGTACAAGAAAGTACGAAGAAGAACAGAAAAACAGAAAAAATAAACAAGTGAAATAAAAAGAAAAGCATTTAACACGCTTGCCGCAGAGCATTCACCTGTTCGCGTATGTCGCCTTTGGAGTAAACGGATGGGCGCGGATACAGTTCTGTGGAGGAGGTGTTTCGCAAACGGCGTCGGCTCATATTCTCATCTTCGGAGTCGTAACTGCGATCGTAATGGCTAGAAGCCGCTGACGACTGCAACGACAAAAAGCGAAAAGCGTGCAACATAATTAATGGCTTTCATGTGGCAGCAACCGAACGATGCGGTGCGGTTCCTACTTACCTTAGACGCCACCTCAATGGTGCCTAACGAAACTGCATGATGTAAACCTGCAAGTGGGCACAGAGTTAGACGGTAGGCAATTCGTGAGAAAACTTCGCATATGTGTATGTATGTGTGTATAGGGTATATGTGGCATATGTAATGCTGGCAAATGCTGAAAATAATTAGCAAGACGAAATTAGTTGCAACTAAAGTGTGGAACCACGTTCGCTGCCCGGCGGCACTATGAGACAATGAGTGCAACGAACTTGTTGACCGGCGCGCAATGCGCAGGCGCACTCCGCAATCGTAACTGGGGAAAATGTGCTGACCGTTTAAATTTCAATTATTACCGATTAAGTGGTTGTTAATGGGAAATATTGCTGCGACTAATTGTGGCAAATGGCAAAGGGTGCGGTTAAGTGAGCAGCTCTTACCAAATGTTGGCAGAGATCGCTTTGATAGATAAAAGTAATTGAACGCTTTGGTCAGTGGAAGCCATAATATTTCAGAAAGGTTCTTCTTTTAGTAAGAACTGCTCGATGTTGGCATGAAAAATTATTGCTTAAGTTAGATATGAAACATTTTCCTTGCTAGGAAGAACACTCAGACGTAAATGGCTAAAGTACCCGGAAATAGCAAATGAAATGAAAGTCCAAGAATTGTTCTTCTACGAAGAATGTTCTCCGCAAACGCCTCAATACGACCAAATAGAGCTCCTTGTTGACTATCTGTCTCTCCGGAAAAAATTCATAATGCACCAAGCCATGAATATCGAGAAAGACAGTGAGCGGCTTTGGCGTGATTTTTTGGTTTCGGATCGTTTATATACCAAACTCATAAGCCCATGTCTCATCGACAGTAATAATGCTCTCCATGAATGTGAGATCGGAATAATTTTTTAAATATTTTTTCAGTTGAAGAGGTCGAAGGTCGTCCAAAACGAAGCATGTCTTCAACAATCTCTCGACCGCTTCGGAGGCCTTGTACCACTCGTAGCTTTGTGTTTTTTATAATAATGAATCACCGTAAGTCTTTTCCAACATTCTCAACAACTCCGCACACGAAACTTGGTTGGAAATACAAAATATGAGACAAATTCTTTGTTCGATATTTTTATCCTTTATAAAAATCGACTTATGCGGCTTCTGTAAACAACTGGTAGAAAAATTCAACGCATATTCGGCATAGTAATTAAGGACAGGGGACATATTTATAAGGTCTCTGAAGGTCTGGTTCGCATATATAGGCGGAAATGACTCTTCTCGAATCCCTGTTCATTTCTATAAACACTTTATAGGGTGTCCGAATCTTTTTCGGGATATTATAAACCTTGTGGCAAAGCCTGGTTTAAAGTCTCGTCATTTATCATAACATTTTGATGCCGCACCGCATGATCTCTATTTTAAATCTTAACACTTTGCTTCGCAAGTTCATTTCAGTTATAACTTGAACACTTGGTCCTGTCCAAAAGGGACCTTCTTTAAAGTCTCAAAGATTGTTTAGTTAAACTCTAGCTAATTAAGTCTTTTGATCAGTCGTTAACCAAATCTTTCATCTCTAAATAGTTTCAATACACATCTTCTACCGATATAAATACTTTCAGGGTAGACTAGTCTTCAAACACGTAAAATGTTAACCGCTGTTAAACCATACAAGCCTAAAAATCTTTAGCTGAGCATATCTACCTTAATAGATCGTGTATTAAAATGACAGGGACGAGTTCCTATTAAATTGATATTCTGGTTCACTAAAAGAGAACTTCTCTTTTACTTTACCAGCCATAATTTTGCACCTTCATATGACAGTGTTACCCTAAGATGCCTTGAAGCTTAGTTTAGCTTTTTGCTTTGGAATATCAAATCTAATGTATACTTACGGGTTTTATGCCGGTTTTAATAAGTTTTGAACTTAGATTATATTAGATAAATAGGCTGATTTCTTCGCCGGGTTCGTAAAATAAGGACAAACGAGATGCTTGAACCTTAGTCTGGCGAATGCTGGATAATACAGGAGAAAATATGTAGATGTTCCCTTTTCATTGTTTTGATTGCAACTTTGACCAATTGCGTCCTCCAAAAACTTTAGCCTAACCACGTCAGTGAAAATGGGATAGGGTACAGTTGGAACAGATATAATTGCGGCGATGTGATCCTTACTAAGAGCCAGCAATTCAATGGACTCTTTTCGTTCTACTCTGGGCCGGAAGGCTTTCGCAGCCCCAAGTGCTAGTTGCTGAGCTCGTGCGAGGCCGATAGATTCAGCGCTCGAGTTTTGAGCTTAATAATACTATTTTTTTGATAGAGCATTTCTATTTGAGTCGCGCTATTTTATGTAGATGTGCGATTTTTTTAGAGATTAGCCTATATGTAGGCAACGTTTTTATACTACTTTTTCGCTGAATGAGAAACAATTGTTTGGCCATTTATGCCCTGGGTACGTTGAGTTTCAACGATCAAATTGTGGAATAAAGATCTCTATTATCACTTTTAGCGCACTTACGATTGAAATAATCTTTGCATTACAGGTGTGCGACTTGACTAACAACCGCCTAAATGTAGGCAACATTTTTATGAGACATTTTATTGCTATTTGCCTTTACCGAAAAAAAGTAAAATGAGAACAAAAATAATAAAATCAAGCAGTTTCACTAGAACATCTTTGCACTTCCATTGCATAATTTCTACTTTTTTTACTTTTGTTTTGCCACCATAATTTCATTCTTTGTCCCAGCGTAGTTCACCTTCCACTCAGCTGTAATTTTTCAAATTGCCCAACCCACATATTTCAGTTATAAATGTGAAAATGTACATTTAATGAATGTGTTGAAGGTCTTTCTCAACTTTAACTTTTACTTTCTGCCACTTGCTGTTCACCTTGCTACCTTACAATTACGTACTTAACTACTTAAAGCTTACATATTATATCACACGCTCACCTGCACTTTCATATGCACAAAACAACAATAACAAAAAAAAAGGAACAGAAAAACTTAAATGAATACAATTGCTGATTTGGCAACACCTACGCAGAAGTGAAAAGAAAAGAAAATAAAGAACACACACACACTCACTCACGAGCTGTGAAGAGCACTCGTGTGAGGAGAAAGGCCAGAACACCTGCGTATGCGTGCATAGTCAGCGACGGAGGATAATGAAAGTTAAGTAAGTAAAGTATAACTGTATATGTATATTTTGTTGGTTGCTTTGTCTTCGCACAATGGCGACCGCGTACAGGACATGTCTTGCGTTAAGTAAAAATCTAAAGAAACGCACGGCGAACAGCGAAATTACATTTGTACCAACAACAAGTACAACAAAAGCAATAACCAGCATACAACTGACCTACCAGCTAACTGTACATGATATGCTGCCACTCACGTTGCCACCCAACACAAAAATTCGGTCAACGCAACATTCTTCGCAAATGAGAAATTCATAAGTGTTGTAAATGAGGCTTTCGGCGACAGTCGGAGGAGGTGGCGGAACAAAAATTGAGGATTAAGTATGAAAAAGTTGATGAGTTGCTGCTGGTTGCACAAGCCAACTTCAGTGACAAGTGACAACGCAAGCGATTCTTTTTTTTCCTTTTCATGTAAGAGGAGAGTGTGTGCTTCATTAGGGTGTGCAGGTCGAGTTGTTGCAGTGGGTTGTTATACTAAGCTCTTAAAGCTGTGTGAGGAGCCTATGCTGCTCTTAACTTAACCTCACAGGTTTTGTAAAAAATTCGTAAAACAGACAAAATACTTCAGGAGGTATAAAATTTTTCTTACTTCTTTCAGAGGTCTCAGTTCTTTATACCTTTTTTCGTGGCAAAATAATATCTAAGCAGCAAGAGATGAAGAAGAAGTTGTCTCATTGTCAAAACAGTATTAACTATTAAACAAAATTCTAATAAATTTTGAAATCATAGCTAACCCTAAGAGCTTTGAGCATGACCCGTATTAAAAGTAGGAATTTTCGAACAATATAAAAAATTTAAAATTTATAAATTTCGTAGTTTTCAAAGAAGATCGGGTTTAAGCAATTTCCGATATTTGTTTCGAAATTCGGAAAATGTTTTCAGAACTTCATTAAGCATAAGATCAGTTATGTATATTAAGGTCCAAAACTTTGTGATTGTAAAGCAAGATTAGAAAGAATTCCATTCATCGAAAATCATGTCTTAAAGGAAATCTATTGAAGGCAAATTTTGAAAATAAATCTCAAAGTAATGTATTAGCTTCTAGAAGTCACTTGAGACAATAAAAAAGTTCTTATACCGAAACTCTGAGAAATAAAATAAAATTTAGCTTTTTCGAGCTTTATTAAGAAATATTATTTTGAAAATTTTTCAAAAAATTATAACTCGAGTCAAATTCCAGTTTTCGAAAAAATAGGTTTCGACTAAAATTACTTAGCATAGAAAAGCTTTTATTTATAGAACAAATCTTAAAATTAATTTTCGAAAATGATAAGATTTTCGGAAGCACTTGAATTAATACGAAAAGTTAAATTCTGAAGAAACGTTTCTGTAAAGCATGGTTTCGAAAATGGCTCCAAAAGCTTTGAAAAGCTCAAAAATATTACATTTTTAAACTAATTAACAATTTTTTTTTATTTTTCATTTAAATTTAAATTTTTGAAATAATAATTCAACTAATAATTGATATTATTTTTCAGTTTTTCGAAGTAACAAATATTTTTAATATCAAAAAAATCAGTTTTCAAAAAAACGCATAAGAAAGCTCTCATTCAACGAATTTAATCTGAAATTTATTTTCGAAATTTCGATAATTTGATTTTGAAATTTTCGGAAACACCTCCGATAATTATACATGTCTAATGCAGAAAAAATTAGTTTAAAAAAAATTGCTTAGCAAGGAGAAAGGTTTTATGCATCGAATTTCATTTGAAATTAATTTTCGAAAATTCGAATTTTTAAGTTTTAAAAAATAATTAAATAAGAAAGCTTTTATTCATTAAATTTAAATAAATTAATTTTTGAAAATTCGAAAATAAGATTTTGAAACTTTCGAAAACACTTCAGAAATACTAAAAAATTCGAGTTTTCGAAGTAAATATATTTTATAAAATCGAACAAAAATCCCTTATGATAAAATCGCATTACCGATCACCCCAATAACGTACTCACCATTTGGTCGCATCGCCACAGCCATTCTTTTCGGCGCCCAAACTACTCACTGCTTCCACTGGCTGACTGCCGCTGCTCGTCGCTGCTAATCCTGAGCTGGTGTGGCGGCTGCGACGTGAGTTCACCTCTAGAATGTGCTGTAATTGTAGTTGAGGCTCATGCGTTGCCGGTGCACCATATATAGCCTCAAATATCTCCCACTCTATACAAATGAGTGGAGTGTGTACACTAGCATGCCGCGCTGGGCAATTTATTTAATGTGGCTGCCGCGTCACTGTTGACGCCACCACAGTACGCGGCGTGCATCCACCAGGCCAGGCAGAGCAGCTCGCTGGCCTATTGACGCGCTCAAATGCGCCTCGCTAAGTCTGACCTAGTCGCCGACGCCTGTGTTACTTGCTGCCAAGTTATTTGTTGCTTTTGTTTTTGTATTACTTTTCTCGTTTGCAAATGTCAAAAATGTGTCGCTTAGTCGGTTGGCAAATTTAATATTTGATGATCATAAATCTTCTTGGCTTCTGCTTTCCACTGGTTTCTGTTTTGATTTTTTTCTGCTTTTGCTTTCTATGAATGTTTGGAAGTATTAGTGTGAGCAGCTCCTGCGTGTTTACTATTAGTTTGTATTCGTGTGTGTGTGTGTATGCTCTCTAGGAATTTCGTTGTATGAATGGTGTGCTTTCGGTTGTGATTGCTATTGTTGTTGCTTTTGTTGGCAGTTGCATATGCATTTAGTTTAATAGGTTAGGTAATTTGGTGTTGTTGTTGCCGCCAATTGACGTCGGTTTGCTGTTGCGTGTGTTAATGTTTCACAAACATGTCTACGTTTGATAATCGTCGTTGTTGTTATGGTCGATTGTTGTTGCGGAAAGTTAAAGATGATTTTTTTTGTTTTTGCCGTTTATATTATATTTTTATACATGAAATTCTTTTGATTTTGTAGTGGTATTACTGTTTTTGGTTTTTTTTTTTCGGACTAGCGATCTCAAGCTTCTAACCACACTTTCTTAAATTTTTTCAATCACTCTCCGAGAAAGTTAAATTTTGAAGAGTTCTGCCAATTTTCTCACTTTTGTTTTTTATGGTTTTTTATTTCTTTTCTCTGTTTTTTTTGCTTTCATTTTTTTCTTGCATTTTGCTTATTTTCATTGTTTATAATTTTCTGTTTTGATGACACTTTTAGTCTCGCTTTTACAGTGACCTTGACATTGCTTGTGTCGTTTCGAGTTTACTGTTTTATAATTCGAAGAAACTCAAATATAATTTTTTTAAGATTTCTCTAAATTTTAATTTTTTTCCTTAATTTTTATACTCTTGCAACATCTTGCTACAGATTACCATATAATAACGGATGATCCAAGTAGAGGTACTTTTTTCTATAGCCTTGTTTTGACAGATCACGCGTGAGTCGTGTCAAGCTGTCATGTTATTTTTGTTCGGCATTGTTTGGCATTTCGTCATGGAAAGATTTATGCCCGAACAACATTTACAAATCGTTCAACTATATTTACGAAAACTCACGTTCGGTAAAGAATGTGTTTCGCTGGCTTCGCTCAACTTATGGCCAACATAATCTTCACACATCCTTAGACCCAGCATCCATTATTGGATAATATTCGACCGAATAGACCACGTTCAGCAGGGAACAAAGAAACTAAAGCAACCGTATCTAAGAGTGTACACGAAGACGGTGGAGGGTCGATTTGGTGCCGTTCGTGGCAACTCGAACTGACTATTATGGAACGACTTGGCGCAATTTACGTCGAGAGATCTTAATTTGAAAGCGGACAAAATACAGTTTGTACAAGAACGGAAGTTGGAACGGAACGCCTTTCACAAGCGACATCGCTTCGCTCTTTGAGCTCTTGAAAAGTTTCAAAAAAAGCCGACGTTTTCGAGACAAATTTTGTTTAGTGATGAGGTCCATTTCTGGCTCAATGGGTATGTAAACCGCCAAAATTGTCGTATTTGGGACGAAGAGAATTCCGAAGAGAAATCTGAAGAGATTCAAGAGCTGCCCTTTCATTCAGAAAAACAACGGTTCGGTGTGGTTTGTAAGCCGGTGGAATCATCGGTCCATGTTTCTTCCATAATTATGCCGATGAGAACGTAACAGTTAATGGCAATTCCCACATTAGATAGCTCTACGCACTGGAATTGACACAGATTTTATCCGGCCAAGGGGTGTTACTTCGGTGATCTAACCGGGCTTAGATCGGCAAGTTTTAAAGTTTTAACCGTTAATGGTGACCGTTATCCCATCATCATAACTGACTTTTTGATGCCTGAAATTGAAGCTCGTGAACTCGGCGACACGTGGTTTCAACAAGACGGCGGCACTTCCCACACATCACATCAAACAATGGACTCATTGAGAGAACACTTCTGTGAGCAGATAAGGTCGTGTAATATCACACCGAAAGATTTTTTCCTGCAGGATATATAAAGAAAAAAGTCTATGCGGACAATCCAGTTACGATTTAGGCCTTGGAGCCAAACATCACGCGTGTTATTCGCCAGTTACCAGTCAAAAAGCTCGAACGAGTCATCGAAAATTAAACTCAACAGATGGAAAATCTGAGACATAGCTGCGGCCAACATTTCAAAGAGGCTAAAAATACGTACTTGAAAGTTCTTCCCTGGCCTTAATCCTTGTAAGTTGCAAGAGTATAAATGTTCGTGTATACCCGAACTTAGCCTTACTTATTTTTACATATTTTTTTTATTTTTGCAAACCTTTACATACTTTTTTTTTTGTCTGCTAGAACTATTTCGACAATTAACAGTGAATTATGAAAACGTCAATTCCATTAGCTTGTTTCTATCCTTAGATTTTATTTGTTCCACTTACAAGTAGCTTAATTAGTCTGCTGTGTATGTTGTCCAACCGTGTGTTCATCATTAATTTCGTCAAGGTCAATGAACAATTCAATGTCACCAGGCCCCGGATCTGCCTCATAAAATTGCTCGTCTGTAATATTAACGCCAAGTTCTTTTAATATGCCGCGTAAACGACGAATTTCGCGATGCGCATCGTCTAACTCTTGCTCCATATTTTCAACGATTTCCGTCGGTGTGGGTTTATCCCCCAATTCCTCGCGTATAAAATTTATCAGATCTGGCCTTTCGGCTTCTAATAATTTTCCAAAAATCTCATTAAGTTTGCCGATTATACCGCACTCACGCAGATATGCATAAGCCATGGTTGCATATTCTTTATTGAAAAACGCTTCCATAATTTTACTTTTATTAAATAAATTAAAATGAAAACTTCTTTAATTGATGCTGCAAAAATGTGATGAGGTTAAAAAATTTAAGAAAAAAAAAATATATAATTATATTAAGCAATCTACGATGTTTATTACACCGGGAAGGAAACGTCGGATATTCTAAAAAGTAGATACAATATATTATCGTGACGAACTGCGTCGGTCTAGCTATGCCCGTCAGTCTATCCAGCTGTATATGATATAAGCAAACTTGTGCCTAAGCTTTTGAGATATCGACCTGAAAATTTGTGTACAATCTTTCACTAAGAATCTGCTCATTTGTCGCATTCTTCGATATCGGACAACTATAGCATATAGCCGCCATACAAACTATTCGAATTCAAGTCCTTGTATGAAAAACTTTTTTATTTGACAAGATATCTGCACGAAATTCACCATAGATTACTATCTTGGATATCGCTGTAATCTCCTTACATATTGTTCAAATTGGACTACTATAGCATATAGCTGCCATACAAACTGAATGATCGGAGTCGAATGCTTCCATGGGAAACTTCCTCATTTGACGATATATTTTCACGAAATTTTAGTATGAGTTATTGATCATAGTAATAATATAATATCGGAAGAAATTGTTCAGATCGGCTTACTATAGCATATAGCTGCCATACAAACCGAACGATAGGAATCAAGGGCTTGTATGGGAAACTCTTTTATTTGACAAAATTTCTGCACGAAATTTGGTATAGATTATTTTCTAAGGCAGCAATGTAATCTACGAAGAAATCGTTCAGATCGGCTTGCTATAGCATATAGCTGTCATACAAACCGAACGAGGGCTTGTATGAAAAACTTTTTTATTTGACAAAATTTCTGCACGAAATTCAACATAGATTACTATATTAGACTTCGCTGTAATCTCCTCATATATTGTTCAAATTGGACTACTATAGCATATAGCTGCCATATAAACTGATCAATCAAAAGCAAGTTCTAACATCGAAAAATTTCGTATTTGAAAAAGAAAAGACCTTATTATACTCTTTTATGCTATAAAAATGCACCTGTGAAAAGTATTAAAGCTTCGCTTCAGACAAACCTAGTGTTTTTTCTTGTTTTTGAAGGCGTTTAGGACATATTAAGTTTAAAACTTAATACTTTGCAACATTCTTCCTCAACCTGCAGCTACTTGCTTCAACTGAATTCTAAAACTTGCTTCTAAATTTTACAAATTTCACTGTTCCTACTTTTTCTTTACTTTCACATAGCAAGCTGTTATTTTCACTTTTTATTTATTTTTGCTTAATGCTGCGCCCATTCCACCTTGAAAGTATGCTTTCATTTAATTAATTCCTTCAATGCTGTTTCAGCTGTTTTCGCAACACTCGTCAATCCTCATTTTTCCACGCTTCTCGGCTGCGTACGCGACTGCTGCTTGTTGTTGTTGTTTATATTTTGCCACTTTCCATTTTTGTTGTTGTTGCTGTCGTAATTTGCAGCTGAGCATTCGCCAAGTTGTGCCTTTATTTTTTCTACTTCCTTATTGTTGTTGTTGCAATTTTACACTATATGTTTGTTGTTGTTGCTTTTATTGTTAGCTGCTGCAGCTGCTCCTGCGATTTTCTGCTGATTTGCAAATCTGTGAAAATTCAGCAACACAGCATTTAAATCAATTCTTCCCTGCCTTCTTCGCCGTAGCGCTTGAAGCGCGTTTCACCAAATATTTGTACATGCACATACATAGACACATACATATGTATGCGTATATGTACACATTTCGACAGTCAGCAGCGATAAATTTTTATACAATTCTATTTCTGCTTGTATGTGTATGTGTGTGTGTCGGAAGCTACACTGACGCTGGTCTGCTTACTTGTGCGTATGTATGTACATATGTATGTATGCGTGTAACTGTGTCTATCGCCAGCACACGCTCGCTGAACTGGACTTATGCAAGGCCACCAATCGATATTCTTGGCCCCAGCAAGGAAAAAACACCAACAACAACGCAAATACTACATGAAATCCATTGCCAATAGGACGTGTGGAGTTGCTACAACAATACAACAACAACAGCAGTCATAATTCGGAAATTGAAAAATTAGCAAATTTTCGATTTCACTTTTTCGTTTTTCATTGCGTTTTACACTTGCTGCCACTTTCTTTCACCCGCACACACTTCGCCCAACTTACACTGAAGTCACCGTGCACCTAAAAGTATGCTACGTTTTGTATACGTGTATGCGATGGCTTGAAGTTTGCAGTTTTCGCTGTATTTCACACTTTCAGCAACATTTTCACGACACTTTTTCACCGTTACGTTGACATTTTGCAAATATTTCGAGTTTTTTTAGCGATTTTTTACCGTTTTCATGTCTGTGTATGTGTATTTACTTGCTTTTCGCGTTTATCAGTTAAATGTATTTGCATATGTCGCGTGTATGTATGCGCTTCAGTGTGCATATATGAGTATGTGTGCGTGTGTGTGAAAAATTATTTTATACAAAAGTCAATACGCCCTTGTGAGGGGCAAGGAAACGCAGGCGCGCGCTTTGTTGATAGTAGTCAGAACTGCACTGGATGACGGTGATGCTGGAACTGAAAGAAAAGCGAGTCGCTTTCATTCACAGCAGCGACGAGCAGCAGACTCACAAGCGTACACACAGACACGCGCACACGCATGCTTGGCATCCTGTGTCCAAAAATAGCAGTGCCGCGGCAGAGTTGAAACACTTCGCAGACAGAGTTCATCGGCCAGCGCACAAAGAGCGTAAAAGAGTTTTGCAGCAAACGACAACGACAAAGCATAGATAAACAGCGCAATCAATGAAGTATGTGCCGTTATAACTGTGCGTGCCTGTGTGTGTGCGCCCAAAACAGCTGCTTTGGCCAAGCGCTTGTGCGTTCATCCGAAAATCAGCCGAGTTTTAGCGCGCGAGCTGCCAACTTTTCGTGGAACTAAAATAACACAAATATGGTACACAGCAATAGCGACGCCTGGAAGTATGCTAAGCGTGCACATTGTACGATTTGTCGGCGTAAAATGCGTGAGCGCGCATGCTTACGCTGCGAGTAGCCTGGCGGCAATTGGCGCCAACTTCCATGCGTTTTCTCCCGCATCCAGGCGAAATGAGCGTAACTGAGCGCCGTTGCTGAGCGCATAGGCTGGTGCGTGCTCTGGCGTGGTGTGTGCGCTTTGCTCGCTTGTTTTTTTGCGTTTCGCTACTCGTTCCACTCCGCCGACGACGTGCGTCTACTATTTTTTCGGTGTTTGACATTTTGAGGTTCAGCTTTGTTTTTTGCGGGCCGCAACACACAAGTGCAAGCGTGTAAAACGTTCGTATGACAACTGTTTTGACACTGCGAGCAGACATGCACACACAGTATTTCGTGTACCTGCCAAAGTAATGCCAACACACAAGTTTCCCAGCAAGCATTAGAAGTTCGAAGCTCTGTAAGGTATTTCGGGAAGAGGTTACAATATGGTATACTTCTCGTCTATCAGTGGAATGAATCTCCATATGTTATGCTGACGCTAAATCACAAGTTCACATGGACAAATTCTAACTCGGTAGAGTTGCTTTCACTAAATTTCACAGAACCGCCCGATATCCCCTTATGACTAAGAATTGTGGCTACAAATGGCGGTCAGTAACATTTGTGGCATCCAATATTAAACCTTACCGCTTAAAGTTTCAGACGAACTCGAAAACCCTTATTGTTTTCTAACAAACTATCCCTGTTTTGGATTTTTTAAGAAAGTGTCGGAGATAAAAGAGTCAAGAATCTAACAGAAGTGAAGGACGATTTTCGATTAAGCCTCATGCACGCCCTCGAACTTTCAATAACGACACCAATTGTAAAACTTTACTTCCAGGGTGAACCAAAAATCCACTCAAACCAATTTTAAATCTTCTGTCCGCCACAGATGTTATCTCCGTCCGTTTTGGAGTAAGAGTAAGGTAGAGTTTTCGTCTAATAGACCATTTCCTTCGAAAGGTTTAGCTTTAGTACTTGCCAATTCGTCGCTCAGCGAATGCTAAATCAATCCCACAGACTGCTTTTACTATTACTATCGTTCCCAGAACAGTCGGGCCTACGTAACCGGAAGGAACCCGGATTTTTATCCGCCCAAGAACTGTTGGTTCGTTAGAATTCTGCCGCTCCTACAACAACTGCATTTTCTAACAAATTTTTCTCTTCGAAATAAAAGCCTTCATTGAAAATGCGATCCAAAGACATAAAATCGTAAAATACATCAATATATGTAACTCTGAAAGTTTTTTCATTTTATTGTCTATTATTTTTCAATCCATTGATGGTTGAGTCATCTGGGAATTCGAAAGCATTGTGCTCGACCCATATATCTAAAGTTCCCAACGCAGTCGGGTCTACGAAATCTGAACGGTCCCGGATTTTCTTCCGGCCAAGGACTGTCAACTTTCTAGCATTGATAGCATTTCTCCAAAATACTTAAGGAATGTTTCGTGCCGCGATAACAACAACAGACATTTGACAACTTTCTTAGTTTATTTACATATATACAATGATCCTTCTAAATGTGAGACACCCTGTCTGGGGAAAGTCTGAAAAGTAAGTTCTGTATAACAATGCTTTCCGACTACCAGGATGTGATGACTCGGAAACAGACGATCAATCGGCCGAATATTGTGAAAAAGGTGGGCCAAAAAAAAACACGTCTAGGCATGTCAAAAATCAAGGCTATGTTGACAGTTTTCTTCGATTGTCGAGATGTGGTGCACTCCGAACTCCTTTCGACCGGCCAAACTGTCAACAAGGAATACTATTTGGGTGTTATCCGTCGGTCGCGTGAAGGTATTCGTAAAAAGAGGCCGGAATTATGTTCCGACAAATCTTTGTTTTAGCATCATGGTAATGGTGCAATGTTACTTTGTCAGTTTTTCGTCACATTTTCTCCCAAAATCGTGCCGGAACCACCGTATTCGGCTGATTTAATTCCGTATGACTTTTGGCTATTCAGCGAACTCAAACGACAGCTCCGGGGAAACCGTTTTGAAGACATTAAACATGAATCGCTACGCTCATTGAAGGCTAGGGAGAATAACTTTGAAGGGGATGACATAGATTTTGAAGAATAAATAAAGAATTTTAAAATTATGAACAAAGACTTACTATTTTTTGCTCATAGTAATATATTTTTCTATATGTTATATTCTGATCAATGTCTTGACTAGAAATCTGGGAACCGGGCTATAACTCATCCTCGGCTAACGACGGTAAACATCCGCGAGTTTCCGACTTCGAAAAGCTTGTTATCGAGATATACATCTTATTCTGGAGGAGACGGCTTGCGAATAGTGAAACCACATTTTTCGTGCATGAAATTCAAAATAAGAAGAAGCTTATTCAAATAAATGTATAAAATTGGTGTATTTGCACTGATGTTGCTTTCGAGCTGTCTGAAATCAAACTTATAAACAGTATATGCACATACATATGCCTATATACCTGCAAAAAACTCGCTATATATACGTTCAAAGCTCTATATATAGCTTATATATACCAATTTTATTCCATACAATTTGTTCGAAAATACTTATATGCATATGTATATATATTTATATATATATACCACTATACTATTTTATAAACCTTATATATGTACATATGTATACATTTGCATATGCTGATTCCTTTTTTGTGGCACCATTCAACAGCGTGTTTTCTGCGGATTAAGGTTCTTTATGCTCTTCAATGAAAACAGCATTCACGCGCATATTGAGACCACAAACACCCACACACACACATACACAGTCATAAGATATATAGGCAATCTATAGAAATAAATTTCCATAACGCTACACATGTTCATATGTTATCCATGCATATTTGCAGGCACACGCTTATACCATATATCTCTTTAAGTCTCGTGGCATTACGGTTCTTAACAAGTTGTTTTACAAAAGATTGATGTTTTTGATTGATTGATATGTTTTAAATGGGCATTACACAGGGCTAAATGATTCCGCTGTCTAGCGAAATGTTTATACACGCAGGCACACATTTGCATTTCATATTTGCATTTATTTAACGACAGACAAATATCGTTGAAGTTGAAAAATAACTTATTGTAACTGTAATCAAAAGGCTGAGAGCGCTAAAAATAGAACCACTACTATGTCTGAGCAAAAAATAGTAAGCTTTGTTCATATTTTTAATATTTTTATTTTATTCTTCAAAATATATGTCGTCGCCCTCAATGTAAATCCCTTTGGCCCCAATACACTCGTGCCAAAGTTTCTTCCAATCCTCGAAACAGTTGTTAAAGCCAATTTCCCGAATAGCCTGCAAGATGCACGTTTAATGTTTTCAATTGGCTATAAACGGTTTCCCCGGAGCGGTCGCTTGGCTGTAAATTGTACGAAAAACTCCCGGAGAATCAATACAGTATGCGAAGCGGCATTATTGTGATGCAAAAATCAAGAGTTATCGGCCTATTGCTTCGCGTAAATTACTCATAACACTCAAATATGATTGATTTTCAACAGTTTGGCTGATGGGAAGAAATTCGGGATGCACCACATCTCGATAATCGAAAAAAACTGGTAACATACCTTAATTTTTGACCTGCTTTATCGTGATTTTTTGGGCTTCGGCTTAGCTTTGCCAATTGATCGTCTGTTTTCGGGTCGTGAACATATATCCAAGACTCATCACCAATAACAAATAATACGTTTCATGACATCCTGGTTGTCGCAAAGCATTGTTTGATTTCGAAACAAATCGTGCCTTCACTTTGCTTAGACCCAAATGATCTTTCGATATGGTTTTCGCTGATCCTTATGATATTCTAACGATGCTAGTAAGATCTCTGACTCTTAATCGTAGATTCTCAAGCACCATTGCCTTTATTTCATTGACATATTGGTCATCAGTTGATGTTCATGACCGCTATGGATGTGGTCTTACTGTTTGTGCCTCTCCGCATAGCTCTACCAAATTGTTGATCCTTGGAGGCAAAAAATTGATTCAAGTGGTTTTTATCGACCTGAATTGAAGTGTTGGTTCTCTTTTACATGCGGAGACCGGCACAAATAATAAGCCAAACGGTCAAGTGTGGGAAATATGGTGGGCGCGGTAGCATATCCTGCTCAAGCTGCAAAAGCTTTTGTGAGTTAGCTAACTTGTATGAGTTCTCTCTTTATCGGTGTGGAACCCTACACCTTTTCTACTGATCCATTCCAGCCTCTTCTGTTTGAGTGCATCACTTAATGTGTCCAGCTGAGCACAATACACTTCAGAATTAATCATAGTACAGTCGAGCAAAAGCTGATAATAAATAATCTCTTTGAAATCCAACCAATCAGACGTCATAACCTTTTTCTTATGTGACTAACGGTCTTCGAAGTGGTCTGAGCGGGTTCATTCTTTTTTTACTATAATCTGTTGAACTTTACATTTTAATAAACAACCCACGTTTCGTCGCCAGTGGATCACTTTTTTGACGTTTCATAAGCAAATCACAGTAAAGCGACGAAGCAAATATCGTTCTGTAAGAACATGAGAATCCCATATGTCAAGCTTCGAAATTTATCTTAGACGTTTCGTGTGTTTGTGAACGGTCGCGTTAGACAAATTGAGCCTTTCAGCAACTCCAGTTGTTAATCGACAGATATTCAGCACAGCTGCAAAATATGCTAAGAACATGTTATCAAATTTTCTCTTTTAAAGGGCAAAATAGTAAACTTTCAGTTTTTTGAGATATCAAGATGGACTTTTATTTTTTTTAAGATATCAAGTTGAACATTTTTCAATCGTTCATTTACCCTCAAAAAGCTCTTTAAATGTCGGAACAGTTGTTACCTACGAAAGCATCAAACAAGTTCAAAAAATAATCTTGGCTGGCCGTAAAGTGGATTTGTTTGAGTTAGCAAACACTCTCAAAATACCAATTGAACGTACGGATCATATCATTAACGAATATTTTGGTATGAAAAACGGCTGTGCAATTGGGTGCCGCGCGTGCTCACGTTTGACCAAAAACAACGATGAATTGATTATTCGGAGAAGGGTTTGGAAATGTTCAAGCCAATGTAATAAACCCGAGTTGTTGCGGCGATATGTGACAGTGGATGAAACACGGCACCATTATTTCACTATGAAGTCCAATCGACAGTCATCCGAGTGGACTGCACACGATGAACTCGCTCCAAACCGTAGAAAAACGCAAAAGTCGGCTGGCAAGGTTATGGCGTTGTATTTTGGGATACGCGTGAAATACTTTTTATTGACTACGTTGAAGAAGAAACGACCATAAACTGCTACTATTACATAGCGTAATTAGACCGTTTTAATGACGAAATCGTCGAAAAAGAGCACATTTAAAGAAAAAGGAAATGCCATTTCACCAAGACACGTGACACAAGTCAGTGAAATATTTGGCATAAATAATTAATTGCTCCAGTTTTACCAACTCTCCAGATCAAAATAGAAATATAGTACAATATCAAACAAATGCTTGCTGGGAAGAAATTTTCTTCGAATGAAAGGTGATCGCCGAAACCGAGGCCTATTTTGAAGCAAATAACAAGTAGTGCGACAAAAATGGTATCGAAAAGTTGAAGTATCGCTATAATCAGTGCATCACCCTTGATGCGAACTATCTATGTTGCATAAAAAACACAAATTTTACCAAACACGATTTTTTCTATGGTAGGCCGAGGACTTTTCAATTGACCTGTTTTTTTTGGATGAAATTTTCGAATCACGGCCGCTAACCTTTCATTATTTTTGAAATATTGTTTAATAATGAAGACACCCCTTCAGCTATCATTTAACGCTTAATTTTTACTAAACCTAAACTATCTGCTCTCGGTTTTTCTAGGTTTAACAACACTTTCCAACAAACATGGTGGCAAATTTAAATCTTGTGTTAATTTTGCGAAACCTTTTTATTCCATTCAAACCCATTTCAGTTAGTTATGCATTTTTCAATCAACCAAACAATGCATGACAATTTTGGATATTTTTGTTACCCAAAACGCTAACTTTTTTACAAACTTCACTTACTGTTTACCTTACAATGGCGTTTATAATCCATCAATTTGTATGAAAAATGCAAACTCCGTGTTTTTTACTAGACTTTTGAAAAAGATGTATGTATTTGAATTCATTTATATTATTATTAATAGTTTTTCATATGAACTGCATGCATCGAATACTTCAACAAAGGAGCTTTACAAACAATTTTTTTAAGTTTTTTTTTAGTATTTTTTTCATTTTGTTTTCGTTTCGTGTGTGTTGACATTTAAAAAGTTACAAATTCGTTTAATTACAATTTTGTAAGGGTTATTTTGTAGTTGTAGTTGTAGTGATTGGTGGTGATGGTGGGGATAGTGGTGTGAGTACATATGTATGTATGTAATATCAATATTTTTCACAATTTACCTCATTCGTCGTTTAGGCATTTACACGCTTCTGCTTGCGTATGTGGTATGTGCACATGTAGTTGCATGCATGGTATATATGTGTATGTATGTATATGTTTGTAGGTTATTAAAGAAGAATTTTAAATTTCAATATTTTAAGTACTTATGATTTGGAGATTTTCGAGAGATTTAGAGAGACTTGTGCTAAGCTACTTGGAGTTGATTATTTACAATTACAAATACAGAATTGAGTGCGGTGCGACGGACAGCTTGTACATATGTATGTGTGTATGTATTTATATAGTATTTGTTGTTGCTGTTATTGTTTTGGGGCTTAGGTTAAGTGTGACCAAAAGTTGATGTAGAATGAAAGATGCCTTGCAGAGCTTGTGTAGATTTGAAATCTTGTTTTAATTTGGTATTTTAATTTTGCATTTTGGTGCGAAAACCTATTTCAAGTTGGTCTCTTCAGAAAGCTTCGAAAAAAAATATCTTTGAAAAAGGCTCTGAATGTCTGAGAAACACATATGTATGTATGTATATTTAATCATTCTCGAAAAAAAATTATTTTCTTTTCAACTAAGTGCTTCACTTTTCACTAATTTTTAACTTTATAGCTGCAAAACTTGACGAACTTTCAAGGCAAAATTATTAAATAAACTTATTTAATTAAATTGGTATGAAATTCAAGCTCTCAGCTGTCAATTCACGTCAGCTCTGTGTGCGATGACCATGTTCTTAATTAACTTGCCTTAAGAATAGAGAGAGAAAGTGTAGAGTTGCCATAGGCTTCTCCAAAATCATGCTCAATCAAGCTTGCTGTATGTTTTTCTAACGAAATCAAGCTTTTACCTTCTATTCACTCTTCAATAGTTGGAAGATTTGTCATACCCTACCAACATTCTCTTCCTATTTGTTGGCTAAAAACAAGTTTTGAAAATATTTTGAAATTAATGGCTTATGATGTAGTGAACATTTTGAAATTTATAAAATAGTTGCGCCCATAATACCATCTGATCAAATTTGAAACGGACTGAAAAATACAACGGTTCATTATGACCTTCAAAATAGGCTTCTGAGCCAATTTGAAATCTATGAAATAGTTACGGCCGTAATACCATCCGATCAAGTTTGAACCGGACTGAAAAATGTTCATTATGGCCTTCAAAATAGGCTTCTGAGCCAATTTGAAATTTATAAAATAGTTACGGCCGTAATACCATCCGATCAAATTTGAACCAGACTGAAAAATGTTCATTATGGCCTTCAAAATAGGCTTCTGAGCCAAATTGAAATTTATAAAATAGTCACGCCCGTAATAACATCCGATCAAATTTGAACCGGACTGAAAATTGATCATTATGGCCTTCAAAATAGACTTCGGAGCCAATAAGCTCAATTCAAGCTTACATACACTTATAAGCGTCGCCTGGGAAGGCTTTCAGTGTCTTCAGCGAATTTCGGTTTTTCGATTTCGGCTCATTTTTGGAGCGCCATTCACTGGACTGTTAGTGACTTTCGACGTTATATTTATAAGTTCTGTCTAGTATTGGCACGCTTGTTACCCAAAACAGTAACAAAAACATTAACCAAAACGTTAGCCAAACCATTAACCAAACCTTTAACCATACATATGAGATATTGAAATTCTCTAATATTTCTCTGGTGAAAATATGACGATGGTTATCAAGCACTGTTTCTTTAACCTTTTCGATGTCATCCTCATTAACTGAGGTACGGCTCGCAGGCGGCAAGTTTTCAATGATTTTACGGTCTTCGTTGAATGCTTTGTGGCACTCCAATACTTCTTTATGTTCGTAATGAAGGAGATAAAGTAGACTTCACACAACACGTTTGTAACCTTTTCGCCAATTCCGTAGCCGGAACTCCATTGGAATATCGTAATTTCAAAAAATCGCCAGACAAACCTGACGCGTCAGAAACAAACTGCTATGAAACAAAAATTAACTGATTTTGGGATCTTATTCCCACGAACATAGAAAGCTTAGATCAAGCCACGAGACAATTTTTTTTCGATTTGCTTTGCGTGGAAGTTTAAATGGACAAGTCTGTATCAAATCTGATAGTATTATATAATTCAGGCATAAATATTGGGTAGTCGAAATAGGCTCTTCGTATTTCTAATCAAATTTTAACTTATATTTTATATTTATAATAATAAAAAAAAATAAACAAATATGTACAATTTAGGTCTACCACTTTTTGCCATTTTTCCGCTTGAGACATTATTCCATCACTGTAAATCGAAATTTCGAAATTTCCTGAACGGAAACGAACGAACCATTGTTGTGCTACGAACTGATACAGCATCGTCTCAGCAAACTTCACAAATTTCATTGGTGGCTTGTGTGGCATTCCCCTAAATTTTTTTTTCAACTTCCCCACAATAAATTTTTTGGTTAAATGGTGCTTAAAACCTCACCCAAAATACGAAAAGACTTTTTCGACTACTCAATATATCAGTAATATATTTTTATTATATATATATTTATTATATTTATTAGTGATATTTATATATGAAGCCTTAACTAAACAAAAAATCAGCGTGAAAGCACGACTTTAGACAGTTGGAAAGTTTGGAAAGTCTGTAATAGCTTGAAGATATTCTTTTTGTGCCGACGTCACTCAGAAATTAAGAATTTGGAGCTAATAACCTAACTATATTTTAGTAGAATGCGAGGAAAGCTGTGAGATTTAGTTATTATTATACGCAACAGCTAATTATAGAAAATTTTTCATAAGCCGTTTAAGAATTGAACAATTTTAGGAATGAAACGAATGAAATTCAAACATACTGTTTAACTTTGCAACAAAAAATTTAAAATTTAAATGTACTCATCTATTTAATTCGATTTCCGTTGGGAATGTAAACATGTTTACAGCAGTGTGTATGTATGTATGCGTGTGTATGTGTTTTAATGCATGTGTGTGTGTTGGAAATCCATTTAACACCGCTCAAATGCCGGCCTCGCCATTTTTATCATTGACTTGCTACATTTTTTGCTGTCAATTTAGTTGCACCTTTTAGTCTCCGCACATCGACACTCACACGCAAACACATACAAATGTATTTGTGCATAGTCAAGTGTGTCCGTCACTCGATTTACTTTTGGCGCTGCACACAATTTGTTTGTTTACCTTAATTTATTATATACAATTACGAATTTCATTTGACCGAAATCACTTTGCTTACACACACACACACCTATAAGCATGTGCTGCCACTTATATAAATGAATATACATACATATACATTCATATTATATATAAGTATGTATGTATGTATTTTAGCAGCAGCCGGCTGCAAATTACAGTTGTAATGCTTTTATTTGGATATGATTTTTCGCTATGAACACATTTTATACAAAATTTCCGTAATACAAGTCTACATACACACATATATGTATGTATATGTATTGTATGCATGTGCGTTTAGTAAGTAATGCACACGTGTGTACTTAAGTGTTACGAGTATGCATGTATTTATGTATCTAAAATAAGGCTCATTCCCACAACAGTGTTTAGCTTAGGCAGCCAAACGAGAGTATTGTACAATATACTTGTATGTATGCATGTGTATGAGTGGAAGTATGTATGTATTCATATTTGTTGTTGTTGTTAATTTAATGAATTGCATGAATTTAACATATAAATTGCACAAACACCAACGCACACATATGCACATGCAGCCACAAAAACACCGAAACACGCACACACAAACACTAAACCGCAAAGCAACTGCACACACACACACACGAACGCGCACTTGTGAGCAACGCACAGGTAATCGACACAAGTGATGTTCAAATGCACGTTCATGCATGTAACGGTGTGCAATTGTTTGTAATTGCGGTTTACTAATCCGCACGCACACACATACACTTATTTTTGGTGCTTCAATTCATTACCCTTTGCGCACATTACTCAATGATCTACGATATTTCACTATGCTCCTTTGCTATTTATTACAAATATCTCTCCAAGTCGCCAGACACACACACGCACGCGTCCAAGTTCAAGTATTTATGTGGTCTACAGGGCGTATGCGTAACATGATCATAGTATTAAACGCGTGACAGCAGTGGACTACAATTTGTTTGCCAACAGTGTCGCATAAAACTAGTGCAGCCGATGTTTTTCAGGATTTATCGTGGCATTTCTGGACTCAAATTTTCATATTTTATAATTTTAAGCAAATTTTGCTAAATGCATTTTAGAAGCGAATGTGAGAATATACTTGCACATATTCAAATTATATACAAAGAATACTTTATATGAAATTATATATAGTATGTTAATTTCTAAATTTCTGTAACTATACTAATAACAAGAAAAAGCGTTAACTTTGTTTTTACCGCAACTGGTTTACCCTTCACAGATTCAAGTTTTCTAGCAAGTGTTTGATTTTGAGCGATCAGTTTGTATGACAACTGTATGTTATAATGGTTCGATCTGAACAATTTCTTCGCAGATTGAATTGTTGTTTCGGAGAATTATATATGCCAAATTTCGTGACTATATTTTTTCAAAAAAAAATTTTTGCTCACATAAACATAATTTTGATCGGTCTGTATGTATGGCAGCTATATGTTATAGTGGTCCGATTAGAACAATATATAAGGAAACTTTAGCGATGTCAGAGTTATTTATCTGTGCCAAATTTCGTGACGATACCTTGTCGAATCAAAAAGTTTTCTAAACAAGAACTGTATTCTGATCGGTCAGTTTGTATGGCAGCTATATGCTATAATGGTTCGATCTGAATAATTTTTAGGCAAACTGTAGCATTACTTTGAATAAAGATCTATGTAAAATTTCGTGTAGATATCTCTCCAAATAAAAAAACTTGTGCCTACAATGATTTGAGTTTGATCGTTCGGTTTGTATGGCAACTATATGCTATAATAGTCCGTTACAGGCGGTTCTGACAAATAAGCAGCCTCATAGTGAGAAAGGGACGTGTGCAAAATTTGAGATCGATATCTCGAAAGCTGAGTGACTAGTTCTAATCTCTCAGTAGACAAACATTCGGCCTACCTAGCGAAGGTGAAGATAGTAATATTAACCGACTTAAAAAATTTGTGGTAAATTTAAAACGCTTTGTCGATCGATGAGGATTTGGTGATCTACTTTTGGGAGTTTATAAGACATAGGACAGATATGTGTTCCAATGAGATCAATCACTTTTGGATCAACCATACGAACTAACCCAACACCAAGTTCAATTTTTTTTTTTAAATTTTATCTAAAATTTTTAAACGTTTTAAAATTTAAAAAATAGCTATTTTTACGGGTTTTATTAAAAATTATTAAAAAAATTTGTTTAAAAAAAAGAAAATTTTTAAAATTATGATTTATTACGAATGCTTAAACATTTATTAAAAAAAATTATAAAACTTTAGATACAATTTTTATATTATTTTTAACACATTTTTAAGCCTTCTTAATAAATCAATTAAAATTTTTATTATATTTAAAACTTTTAACTATTCTTAATAAATCATGTAAGAATAAATATTTTTAAAACATTTTTTATATTTATTAAGCATACATTTTGTCTCCTTATAATATAATATTAATGTTGTCGATATTTTTTACAATTTTTAAAATTTTTTCTAATTTAATTAATATAATTATAAACCAAAAATATTTTTTTTTCATAAAATATTATCACCAAAGCGTTAATTGAGCGCAAAATTTAGAAATTTCCAAAATAATTTTTTTCGTACTCATATTTTTGGCCTCCACTGTTAGCTGCTTATACCAATTTGTTGACGCGCAGTGTATTTGTTTGTTTTATTTGTACTCAGCAGTTGGTTTGTGGCGCTGTGTGTGGTTGGCTTTCCGTCGCACTTTATGCAAAATTATTGTTGTTGTAATGTTGTTGCTTTTACAAATATTACTACAACACTTTGAAAACACCGGTCAATCACACAATTGAAACCACACACACACACATTCCATTCACACACATTTTCCTAATTACAACTAAATTGACTAAAACCAATACTTAAATATTTATGCTACAACTACACACACATACACATACAACATTGATTCAATAGCGCTCGCTGCATTCATTCATAATTTACGAGTTTCAATAACATATTTCTAAATTTTCGTACCTAATTTATTTAGTTTTATGCTTTGAAATATGTTTTTTTTTAATTTATAATTTTTATTTATCTACTAAATACATACAAACTATTGAGATAAAGCTTTCAAACTCCTTAGGGGCATTAGGGGGTACTAGGCTCTAATTGGGGTCCAGTGATGTGACGGGTTGTGGTGGTGTTGTTTTTGTTTAGGTCATTGTTGTTGGTGGTGGTGGTAGTGGTGAAGGTAAAAAATGTAGTTGTAAAAGTTTTGCTCTCACTTGCTTACCGTTAGTTGATTGACTATCAAAATGCTAATGCATCATTAATAATACTCGAAAAGTACATTGCGCCTATATATAGCTATGTATGTATAAGTATATATGTAAGTGTATGTACGTAACTATTTATACATAATTGTATTTAATTTTTTATTTTTATTCTTGTAGTTTGTAGAATTCATTGCGCTCTTGCAAGTTTTTAGTTTTTTGCTGGCTTATATATGTAGCTTTATAAGTATATATGTATGTATGTATTTCGTTATATAAAATTACATATACTAGCAACATTTTACTTTATTTTTTTTTTTGTGTTTTGCGTTGAGAAAAGTGAAATAATAGTTTCTAAGAGACTAGAAGTGTAAATACATTCGTGAATTAGATCTTCTTTAACAAATACGCTCATATTCGTATGTACTGTCTGTACAGTAAGTATGTAGACCACAAGCATTTGGTGCATACTTTTTGTTGTCATGCTTCGCTTAAAATTTTAGAATTTATTTTTTTAAATTTTTTTCAACGCCCACCTTTTACCTGCTACGTTCAAAGCCATTGTAGACAATCCACGTGCGTTGACAGATACAGTGATATCAAAAAGTAGAAAACATATTATTTTTTGCGCAAAAACTATCATAAACAAGAACAAACATTAACGTTATACCCTTCACAAGTACAAAATATTGCTTACAGGCACTTGGATCAATCAGTTTGTATGGCAGCTATATGCTATAGCCACTCGATCTGAACAATTTTTTGGTGAATTACTTCATTTTCTTCAAAAATAATCCATGCCAAATTTCGTGAAGATATCTCGTCAAATGAAAAAGTTGTCCATACAAGCACTTGATTCCGATCGTTCAGTTTGTATGGCAGCTATATGCTATACTGGTCCAATATCGGCCGTTCCAACAAGTGAGGAGCTGCTTGGTGAGAAAATGACGGGCCTAAATTTTCAGATCGATATCTCGTCTATATAGAGACGAACAACAGACGGACATTGCTAAATCAACTCAGCTTGTCACGTTCATCATCTTTTATAGATTATCCGAAGTTTCTTTCTAGGGGTTACAAACTTCGTGGTAAACTTTGTATACCCTGTTGAGCGTAAAAATATTTGCAGGGTTGCTTTAGAAGTAGAAAAGTCCACATATTTATTACGTGAAAGATTTTATGTAAGTCTGGACTCCGCAGTCTTCAAAAGTTTGTCCAATCTCCACACATTTCAAAAATGAAATATTTGGATATAATTTTCCTTTTTAGGCTCTGATGAACCAATTACGACAGAACCTCTAGGTAAGGAAATGACCTTAATATACCGATCGGTTATTTGTATCCACGATCTCTCAATCCATTTCCGGCCTCGAAATTTATATGTTTACATATATTTTCAAATAAAGCATGGGACTTCCAAGGAAATTCTCCGACTTTGGAGCACTGGTTTAGAAAACGGTGGCTTGAACCTAGTTTTTCTAGCTAAGGGAATAATTGTCAATACCAACAGTTACTTTCACTAGGTTTCCAACACCACGCTCAGCACTTAAAACAAATTCAATGAATAATTTAAAATTTCAACGCTCGTGCATCATCTTCACAGCCTTCAACCTTTGCCTAGTAACAGTTATTGCACCAACTGTCTTTCGTCTATCTAATTTTTATTAATTATTCGCCTACACCGATGTCGTTATCTGTTCGACATATTGTAGTGGTTTGGAGAGCGATTGTGTGCGTCGATGGCGATAGCGCGGTGTTGTTGCGGCCCCGTGTATAGCGGCGACTGCCGCTGCCGTTGCTGTGGCCGCTGCTGCGCCAACACCCCTTTGATGATGCCGACACGTGAAATCGTAGTCGTGATCATGACGCGGCAAATAGATAACTTCACGTGATAAGGCTGTGGAAGAGCCGAGACGCGATGTCGTCGTCGCTGCGGGGGTTGCCGTTGTCTTGCATCTGCACACCTGATTGCCGATGGTGGAGAGACCCTCAGGAACGCTACGACTACGCGAGTTTTGCAAATAGTTCGTGGAGCCCTGATTGCAGGTGCATAGCAGCGGTTGATGTATATGCGATCTGCGAATTGAAGAAGTTTGAAATTTTGATTAGTTTTATGTAGCCAAGTGTTGGATTAGAGGAAAAGCGAAATTAAAGTGGAAAGTGGGAGCTGATTTCTTTTGTGTTTCTTATATATCGAGGATGCTTCATAAATCTTGTGGAAATATATATACTATATGCCATCGGATATGATATGTTCTTTTAACAGAAACCCACTCAAATTAAAAAGCAGAAAGCCTCACCTCGGTGACGTCTGCGCCCACTGATAGTTGTCATGGCAATTGCAATACCACTGTCCATTACAGCAATATGGATTTTGAATGAAGGACAAGCTCTTCTGCAGTCGCTTGCCCATACTACGTCCCATGCTCGCATAACCTTGCTCAATATCGTAGTGTGGACTATGCGGTCGACTCATGTCCGCCATATGGCCACGGCCTCGTGCCGCACCCGCACCGTGTACCGCACAGTTTTGCAATTTGTGCACGCTCGGCATACGCCAGCGATCACAGTAGGCATTATTGCGACAGAGATTCTCGAAATCCACTTGATTCAGGCTTACACAACTGCGACTCATCAGTAAATCGGGCGCGGGATAATCACAGCCATTGTAAACATTAAAGTCCACCACGGGCTCATGAAAGCCATGCAGTTTGCAGTATTGTGGAAATGGACGTAGCGTCGGTAGAGCGCCATTGCCATGCTTCTTATTGTTGCCCTGACTGCTGAGCTCTTGCTCCACGGTTGAGTAAGTCATGAAGAATATTATAATACCACCTATAGCGGCGGCTGCTGAGCAAATAAAATAACCAGCGCGTCCATAATTTAGTGAGTAATCATTCAGGAAACTGGTCAGCGGTATGCTAATGAGCACCGGTAGGGACTCAGCGCCTTTGATGAGCCCTGCAAATAGCAGTGTTTAACGCTGACAATTGCTAAAGTCATATTCTATATTTTTTGGACTCACCCCATGCCTTTGAGAACTGTTTCACCTTTACGCGATCCAGTGTTAGTATTTTGAAGGCATAACGGAATCCGCCGAAACCAATGCCGTACATCCAGCCGAGTATACAAAACCAACGAAAGCTTACGACGAAGGACAGGCTCAATATCGAAATCGCTATCAACGCAATAAATACCTGTGTAGTTGAAAAGTGTATTTTTATAAAAATTTTTGGATATTTTATATTATATTGACTTACCTGAGACACAATTTGTGAGGTTATTAAAAAGCTACCTATTCTAAAAGTCTTACGCAATATTGTACCGGCTATAAATACGCCGATTGTGGTAGAGACGCCTAAAAAAGTCTGCAGCAGTACTAAGTCTTCTATATCGGGGCCCTCCTTGGCAACAGTCAAGGTCTGGAAGAAAGCAAGATTTAAGTTTTAGAGAATAATATGGATGTTCAAACTCAAATACTAAATATTGCAGCCTAGTACTCAATTAGTTTGTCATAATAAGAACGAGATCGCACGGAGTTTCGTTTTAGAGTGTAGCGGGCTTCGAAAAATAAAACAAAATACTTTATAGGAAGGTTCTATTCAGTTCAAAGCGAAATGGTCTGATATAAACAGACGTCATGAGAAAGCTTAGGAATCACGAAGACTGAATGTTGCCGTCCATATTTGAGGACTCTCAGCCAAGTTGCACGCTATATATGAAGGAGCCTTTTGTTGGATTTAGCTCAAGATGGAGTGTTAAATGGGTAAAATACACGAAGCTTATAAAGTAAAGATTATTATCTTGAGAATATAACATGAGATCTGTATACAAAGGTATTCAAAAGCTGACATATTCCAGAGCACAATTTTGCAAGAACTACTTGACTTTCACGAAGCTCTTGAAGTCTTATGATGTTCTCGTCTCTAAGTAACCTATGTATAGGTCACTTTATGGAAATTTTGTTCGGTTCTGTAGTTCATAATTCTGAGAATATTAAAAAATTTTACCATTGAGATCATGGGCGTGTAAATGCCCAACGCCGCCACGGCAGCTGATACGAGTAGTATTTTCACATTAGTTGATTTGAAGGGTGATATGTCGATAAATAAATAACGGACTGTTTTCTGTTCTGTTGTGACCACAGCTCTGGATTTGTTCTCATGCATCTGTAAAGAGATTTTTTTTATTAATGGAAAATAAATTCTAAGAAATTTTAACTAAACCTTTTTTCTCTGGTTTTTCAAATGTTGTATGGCGCGCCGTTGGGGATGATATAGTGATGCAGGTCTATATAATAAACCCATAAAGAAACTAACCGCTACGAGGCCAGCAACAATTTGGAGCCCAACACGCCAACCAGCATTGCTGAAAATAGAGATTCGCCTTTTTATTTTCTAACTTTGAAGTTCGTTTTATGCTGAGCAAATAGTGGAGCAAAGCGCAGTGTTGAGAGTAAAGCAAGCATAACAGCCTTCCTCTCTTGCTATCTTCGCTTTCGCACTGTGCCTTTAGTTTTAGTTCTAATATAGACTATTTGCTCTTGAAGTCTTGAAGAAGAAAGTACTTACCCAACACCCTCTCGCAGTATCACAGAGAAAATCGATATGCCCACGCCTTCGCCAGACATGGCGACCATTTCGACAAATTGCCTACGTCGCTTAAAATAATTACCTAACATTATTGTGGACGATTCACGAACCATGGCCACAGCTATACCAAAAACAATACCTAGAAAGAGTAAAAAGTGCTGAGTGTTATATATTTTTTTTTTCAAACCGAAATATGTCTTCTTGGACTTGGGTATATTAGTAAATATGAAAGCTTCTGTAATTTTACATTTATAAACACTTACCATAACTAAAAAATATTTGGCCCAACTCCGTTGCAAAGGAGGTAAATAGTATGCCTAATGGCAGCACTAGACCACCGACCACTGCCATCAGTCGCGTCGATTTCTTTCGACAAAATGTGATCACAAACGGTGATAGTAACATAGAAATTGACCAGTTTAAAGCACCAACCCACTCTGCAACAGATGAAAGTGGAGAGAGAGTGAAATGTATTTGATATAATATAAAACTAGAGTCTTACCAATGCCATTGGAGTCTCTTAGATGTTCTATGGCATAAAAGAGTAATAGACCGCTTGACAGCTGTAAACCTGTCGTTAGTATATGCACCAGAAAGGCTATGCCACATATGATCCAACCCCAGCCGCCATCCGGATAGAAATACTATAATGGGAAGAGAAATTTTTAAGCCATTATTTTGACCTTAACCTAAACTAACTTAGTCGCTGGTACTGCTTTGACGAAATTTAAACTAAAAAACTTAGATCCAGATGCCGCTTTGTTCAATATTATACATTATAAATAGGATAAATCTTTCGGGGTTCTAAAAACAGTATAGCTCTAGTTAGTGAGCCTTTGGAATACAGACGATATTCTATTTGGTATACAACATATTCTATATAAGAAAACCTGAATAGACCAACCATCTAAAAAATACTAAAAGAACTGGCCTCTGAGTGGGATGTCTTACAATTCGGGGAAATCTAAGAAGAGAGTTACACCCAAAGCTTCGGATAAAATCAAAAATGCCCGGCGAAGAGAAATGACCAAAAGCAAAGACTTATAAGTCTTGAGGCTTCTAAGTAAACTCGGTGGAGTTCCCACTTAGTAGAAAAAGCTCAGCTATTGATAAGCTATGGAGACTTATGATGGTTATTTGAGCACAAAGACCGGTGACCGACGGTAAACGCCTGGTATCAAAACAAGAAGCGGACAACATAGGTTAGGTTAGGTAAGGTTTGGTTAGATGCCTGATCGATGACCGCACGTGAAGCCGTAGAAAACAAGAACTCCTGTGTTCGGACTTACAGATAAAACGTTTAGTACCATAGGCGCTTAATTTCAACTCCCGCTAGTTGGGTGGAATGTCTGAAGGTACGCGCTCCCAAGTGTTTAAATCTTGACCTCCAAAACGCGGGACAGTGAAGAAGGAAGTGTTGAGTTGTTTCCACCTCATCTTCTTCTGAACAGCTTCTGCAAACGGCATATGGTAAGATTTGCAACCTTAAAGCATGGACGCCAATAGGGCAATGGCCTATTAAAAGCCCCACAACTAGGGAGAGGCTAGCCTTACTGAGGGCAAAGAGATAACGAGATCTCCTGAAATCAATCTTGAGCCGAAAAGACGCTGGCCAAGCTCCACGATGCCGAGCTGTCTAGTAGTAGAACACAAGTGCATAGCACCGACCCGCTCCCATTCTACCGATAGTGGTTCTAGGTTTTACTTGGATTGATGGCGAGACCACTTCCGATCGCCCAGTTTGTTATGACGCTGAGATACCCCTACGTCAACTCATTCACGGCATACACGAACTTTCCTTTGACCATATGTGCTACATCATCTACGTAGGCAATCACTCGGCAGCCACGATTCTCAAGTTCTTTAAGCAGGTCGCTAACGACCAGGATCCATAGAAGAGGAGTGAGAACTTCATCCTGTAGGGTACCGTTTCAATCACTTTGTCGAGCAGAAGACTGAGAATGAAGTGTTTGAGGTTTGATTCAACCCTAAGACCGTTTAGAGCAGTAACGACTGACTCTGCTTAAACCTATTTTTGAAGGCAGTGAGCTTAAAGCATATTAGCGATAGCTGGCAATAGAGGGCGCAGTTTACTGCTAGTTACCAATTTAAAACCAAAAATTTCACTGCAAGGATAAAACCTTGGATTTAAGCAACACCGACAACGATTTAAGCAACATTATTTCATAAAATTATTGTAAATCCCTAAAGCCTAATCACAAAACATACCTGTCTAATTCCTGCCGTGTCAACACCAGTACGCCGCAAGGCCGGTATATTTCGGTGCAGCATGTGAAATTCACGGTCGTGGAAACCCGGAAATGCCGAATCCTCCTCATCGGTCAAATGCGTGTTATGCTCATAGCCTGCGGTAGCAAAGTGAAAGAAAACAAAGCAAAAAGCGCGCTTGAAATTTATTAACCCCAACAGTAATCCATCATCGTTGAGCTAACTCACCGAAATAACAGCCGTTGGGCACCAAAGGTTTATGACTGTCATGCAGTAGCGCGGCGCGTGGATACTGTTGTTGCTGTTGCTGGTGTGGGTGCGTTGGCGGCGCTTGCTGCTGGCATGCATGGCCCAACCCACCGCCAGCATACATGCATGTAGGCGCCGCAGCTGCCTGGTTGGCATTGTACAGATGACAGCAAGGTGTTGCGGCCGCATACTGACTCGGGTGCCATGTGTGACTGCCACTCACACTCGCGCCAACGCCACCACCACCACCGGCAGCAGCAGCCGGCAAATGACGCGCACAGTACGCGCGTTGTGGTGTGTCCAACGGTGCGGCGGCTGCTGACGATGGCAATGTTGCATAGCTGCCATAGAGATCCATATTCTGTAGCGCGGTAATGGAACGCGAATGCGAGAGCGCGCATGGCTGACGTTTCAGCGTGCCGCCGCTGGCACCGCCAACATGTGACGGCTGCATGCCGCCATGATCGAGTGGATAATGGACACTTGATTGCTGCCGCAGACAACGATTGGAGCCATAGAGTTGTTGGCGCGTGACGGTCTTCTTTGCGGTGGCTGTGGTGGCCATGTTGCTGCTGCTGTTGCTGTCACTTGGCGTGGGCGGGTCTTCGTGCGTTGCGTTGCTTATTGGTGGCGCGGGCAAGGGACGCTCTTGATGGTGTTGATAATCGTAGTTGCTGCCGGCGACGCGCGCCTGTGGTATTGCTTGTGTTGGCTGCGCTGGAGTTTTTGCTTGCTGTCGCTGCAGTTGTAGTTGTAGGTCGGTTGCGGCAGTGGCGCTAGGTTGCAGGCTCAGAGTCGAGCCCAAATTGGAGAGACGCGGACAGGAGACCCACCAAGTGATTGGTTGATTGTTGTATCTACAGCGCTGACACAAATAACGCGTCGCGGTCACGGCCGGTGTGGCGATGGACGATGTAAATTCCTGTTGCAATTGCTGCGCTCTATTGATTTTCGGGGTGAGTGCTGTTGGTTTGTAGGACACAAATGCCAAAGAAGTTGATTTCGCGGCAGACGCGTTTTTTGCTGTCGCCGTAGTCGATGTCGCTGTTGCTGCTGTCGCGTCTACTGCATTCGTCTCCTTTGCGGCTTTGGCGCTGTGCTTCGTCGAGCGCGCTGCGGTGAATGTGAGCGCGCAAGTGACTGTGGACCTATCGGGATGTGTGCAAGCTTGATTATTCCTTCGTCACACGGCACAGCGCTGACAAAGCACTGGACTGCGCGACGGGCGGGTACGTACTAAACTCGAGTATTGACGTGTTTGCTGATGTGTCGACTGATAATGCTGTTTCGCTTGTTGCGCTACTTGTTCGCTGGCGCTGATGTGTGGACAATGTGGTTGTTGTTGTTGTTGCTGTTGTTGCTGTATTAAATCGCAATGCTGCGTTAGCTGTGGACAACTGCCGTACAATGCGGACGATGAATTCGACAATCGGCGATAGCAATCACCATTGGCCATTATATCGCTCGGACGGCGATCGGTGATGTTGGTGCTGCACGAGGCGCGGTCGCTGCAATTGCAATCACATGAACAGTTGTATTTCATTTTATACGCGGCGCTTCAACACCGACCAAACACAATGTCGCGCAAATAAAAACAACACGAAACTAACGCAACAGCGTGCAGCTAACGCCTGTGCGCAACAACGAAACCCCAACAACCAAGTCCACAAGTAAACCCGAAAATAATAATAACTTTGTATACGACAGGGATTGCGCGCTGTGTGGTGCCGCCGCGCGCTATCACTCTTCTCGTTTTATTGTTGTCGTGGGAGTTGTTGCAAAAACTTGGACGTTGCGCGCCGCGCGCTTGACGTTGTTGCGTTCCGCAGTCCAACTCACTCGGCTCATGTGAGCCGGCACTTGTGGTTGTTGCTGTTGTTGTTGTTGTGTGCGTTGTTGTTGCTTTTATTTATAATATTTTTATTATTTTTCTTGTTGTTGCTGTTGTTGGCAGTGTTAGTAGCGTTTATCGTTGTGGCAGCGCGAGCAGTGGCGGTGGGAGCGGCAGCAGCAACAGCCGTGGCGCGCGTAATGGCAGTGGCAATGACACTGTTGCACATCATTTGGGAGCGATCAGCAGCATTTTGTGGCAGGCGGCAGTGAAATGGCTGCAAAAGGATAACGTCAAAAGATTACAACAACACACAGATATCATATTGAAGTGCAAATTTAATTTAACAATGCCATAAACAGCGCGCTAAAATACTTTAAATGAGCCGATAAAATATACATTTTAATATTTTTAAAGCAAAAGCACACACATACACATACATATATCCACATATATTCATATATACTATATGTGCGTCTGTGTGGTTGCGCATAATTTTCCAATGAAACATTTTCAGTCGCATTTGCATAAGCGTAAAATGTTAATGCCGCTTGTGGTTGCGCGGTGGTGAGTAGGCCACTGAAAGTTTAAGAAATTTATGCGCGAAATTTTCATGCTTTAATTTTGCTGGAAATTTAGATTTAATTAAGTGAAGTCCTAGCGCTGCTTTAAAAGCAGCGCAGAGTTTGGCGAAGAGACCAAGTATATTAAGAGTTTATTAACTAAGCAATTTTGCTAATGAAACTCATTAGATAGCTTGCGTGTACTAACAACAGCTCTTTGTTAAACAATATATTGTATGTATATAAGAAGACCCGGACACAAAGCACAGATTCTTACTTTGCAACTAGAAAATAGCACCGAAAGCCCTAAAAAATATCTGTTATCAACGCCCGACTCATTCGTCTTCTAAAAAATAATCAGAAGCTCCATAGATTCGCAGTATTTTCCCAAATCTCAGCTCAGTCTCTACTTCTCCCATAAGTTGTTTACAAAGCGTAATCAACATATTTCGTCCCTCTAACAAACTGAGACCCTCTCAATGTAGTCAGAATCACTCAATGCTCTCGAATCCGAATTGGTAAGCTCAATATAAGCGCTCAAAGGTATTAGAAAATGCTGCTGTTTTTATTTTTGTAACGGGTATCTAGTCTCCTTTAGGATGGTAAGGATTAGATAAGTTGTCGTCGACGTTATCTAACGAACGTGCTGGATCGGACTAAAGGGAAAAAGATGTCAGATGAGTAGGGTTAGCAGGGCATGCAAAGAGGTGACCAGTGTCATGAGATGACTCATTGCCCGCTAGACATACATTATATATGCCAGGGTCTATTCCGGATAAGTAGGAAATTAACCTCCTACCGGTGACCTGCATTGTCTCCGGCCAAGGGCTGTTATTTTGGAGATGTAACTCCGTTTAGATCGGTAAGTCTTAGTACTAGAAAATAGCATCAGGTATGTAAGACTATCCAACAGTTACTCGGTGGCGGTTTCAATCATAAAATGTCAAAATGCATTTTTAACATGAACTACAATGAGTTAGATAATTGGAGGAAGAAACTGCCTTCGAATCAAACTTTTCGCTCATAGATCTCACTTTAGGACAGAAGAAGTAACCTAAATCAGCTCAAACTTACAAGTTCTGTTGACTTAGATCAAAGAGACTGTTTTTATAAACTTCTCTGACGACAAAAAGTTTAAATCATATGGATTTCCTATTCATGCATGAAAACAAAATTGGTCGATTCCTCTTAAACTTAAAATTTATAAACATAAACTTAGTGAACCTTGCAACTGGCTTAACTATACTCGGAGACAAGGTTTGCTAACTAGTAGCTAAAGTGTGGAAATCAAAACTTTAGCCCAAAACTCTTTTTCCTTTGTGTCTTCTGTCCTTATCGAACAGAAAAGCTTTGAAATAGTCTCCCTCATACGTGAACCCAACCTTTGTCAAGTTACTGATCGGTTCATGGTTTCATACCTTTTTTTTCGAATATCTTCGCAACCAATGTGCGATTGTTTAAAGACTTTATGTGAATGCTTTTATTTGGAAGTCAGAGAACGTGCTTCTCCCGCTTCTCCCGACAGTGTTGGGACTTTCACTGCTAGACAGTCGGCCTGCATTGAAAAAACACGTCCCAGCTAGGGGCCGATGGTTTTAAACGGTCATTAGACCAGCTCGTATAAGCCGATATTGGCATTGTACACTCTTCTGCATTTCGATACCGATACAGGTCCAAAAAGTTACACGGTGACATATGGGGTACCACAAGGCTCCGTACTAGGCTCAGCGGACACATTGAAGATTGATGGCTATAACGTTGCAACACAAAATCCACTAAGAAACCTTGGCGTTATGATCGATACGAGACTCAATTTCAAGTCGTCAATGTGCGCTTGAGGTAAGGCGGTCACAACAAAATCGGTTCTATCGAGAATCATGGCCAACATTGGTGATCCAAGCCAAAGTAAGAGAGCTCTACTAGCTAAAATTAACCAGTCAATGCTTATGAATGACATGTGCCAATAAGGCAACGTCTGTGTCCAGACTATGCCGCCATAGAATTGCCTGGGCGTTTAGAAGGGTGTTGCACGAAGCGGTCACTATCATATCTTATGCCGGATATAAAGTCATCGGAGTTAATCAGAGCCAATCGTGCAACAAAAGCCATGAATAGGCGTCTAAACCGAATGAGCGGAAAAAGAAAAGAAAAATGGGATGCGGCAGATAAAGGAAGATGGACATACAGGCCTATTAAGAACACTTATAGCAGCCTGAATTGACTAGCAATACGGTGACACAGACTATTTAACGCAGTTCTTGTCGGGTCATGGCTGTTTCAGGGAAACAGGATGTTCTTTCTGCAGAAATGCCGCAGAAACGGAAGATCACATCTTCTTCTCCTACCCGAGGTATGCAGTGAAGAGAACTACCATAGAACAAATAACAGACGAAAGAGGATGACGGACAACAACAAAGCCGGTCACATGCTGTCTACGTGTGGTCCCGAAAAAGGTGAACTTTTGCGGACAATATGAATTGTGCATGTGGCCAGTTTACCTTGACTGTATCTTCTGAAGATTCCCCTTCGGAAACAAAAAAAAAACTTCATAATGCCACTCTCATATAAAATCTTCACACCATTGGCTAAAATCTGAGACAGTCGATTTTTACAAGCTTCTCTTGAAGCGAAGTTTTCTTCTGCAAAATTATTCGCTATAGTCATAAGCAGTTGGGAATCACTTGATGCCATGTTCGAGCTATAGGTTGGATGCATAATAATCTCCCAATCAAGCCTCTGGCGAGTCACTATCGATATATGTGTGCGGTTTCTCTTCTACAGGCCAAAGCTGACCGCTTCTAACCGATTGCTTACTTCAGACGATCGAATTATTGAAGTTCAGGTCTGAGAGTTGATAAGAGTTTGGTCGAGTGGAGCAGCTTATAGTAATACAACTGAGTTTGCTTGACGTCATCGTAAGTGGCTCACTTATCGCTTCCAGTAACCATACACATTTTCAGGAGTCTGTCTTCCCTTTTCAGCGTTGTCTAAGTAAATCCTAATCATATCTATATAAAATCCCGGTTTTTATGGTAAACTTATTTTCGAAAAGTCGTTCAATTCTATATCAAAGAATTTCTTAGATATTCTAGATCAAACTATAAAATAATATTTAAAAATTTAGCCCATTACTAATAGATTTTAGTATCGTTTAGTAGCTAAAATCCGTTGTAGGTCTAAAAAATATTAGAAATAAATAATACTTTTGCCATAACGGGCCTTCCTTGTTTTATGCACTCCTTTTCCTCTTTAAATGTACGTGTAGAGCTTTTAAAACTATAAATAACTACAATCAAATAACATAAATTTCCACATGAACGGGTGCCATTGAATACTCCGAAAGAGCTAATATTTATTTCCCTTTCGAAAAACATATTTCACATTGAAAGCGTTGAAATGGCGAAGTTTCGCAAACAAACGCCTCCCACAAACAACCACTTCGCCTGTTCATTCACGCATACAATTCACTCGTTTATTATTTTATGCACACATACATGCATACACATGCAGAGGCGCCTAACCTCAAACTACTTTCAAATTCACAATTCGCACGCGCATCATTAGCCAAACCGAAAGAAGTGAACGTAAATATTATTGCATGTCTATCAAAGTTAATTGCCGGCCTTCCGCTTCACAACGCGGCCACTTGCCATCCACCTCCACGCTACACCCCTCCCAGCTGCTCGTCACGTCCCGTCACACTGTGTCGCACCCCTGCCAACCGGCGCAACCGCATAATTTGCTCATCAACATCAGCATTCAATCAATCTTTGTTGAATTTGTGTCAAGCCAAGTTAGCACATACACACATCCAACCACACACACACTCACATACATACACCCGTCCAAGCAGCGTTGCTGTATTTATAAGCATAAACAATATTCAGGCGTTCTGCCCGCTCAGCCGGCAATCACTGCCAAATCGAGCAAATGAACCCCGACCAACGAAGACGCTGCCGGCCGCCGTCTGCCGTCACCGAAGCCGCCTGCCACACGCTCAGCATGCGGCCGTGCAGCCATCTTCGATCACCCATCAATCGTTATATTGAGCTCGTGAGTAGCCTCAATGCACCCACTCAGCCATACAAAAACACACACACACACACATATGTACGCGCGTGTATAGGCAGCGGTGCATATTTATCGAGCAATTTGCTTGGTCTCATAAACATGCCAAGTTTTCAACGTATAGGCATCTGCTTATAATCCTTGAGCTATTTTTGGTGCTGAAATGCAATTTCACCATCAACGACGACGGCTTCGGAGCGTTTCGTTGCAGGCGCATCAACATATTTGAGTGCTGCCGCTACTGTCGCCACCGCGGCCTCTGCTGTCCGCACGTAAATATTGTATATTGCATATTATAATAACACAGTGCGCAGCAGAATAATGGAAATGGCGCTGAAATGAATTTTTGGGGTCCTTTGTAGGGTTGCGGTTCATATTTGGCTTAAAATTCTTCACTTAACAAGCTGAAGCCGAATAATGATCATGGGATTTGAGTTTACCGCGGAGTTTTTTTGAGCGATTTACCTGTTTCACTTTAAGCTTCAAAGGTTTTCAGAAGCACCGCATAGAAAATATAAATAAATATAATGTTTAACATGCAACTCGGAAGAAGTCTGTATTAAGTTTCATCTAGTTTCGAAATTAGCGAACTCAAAGCTACGCTAAATGCAGAGCTTTCGGAAGCTTTTTCGCGTAAAATTTCAAGCTCTTGAAACTTTATGAAACAATAACTAATATTGAATCACAATGTAAGAAGACGTTCTTACTAGTAGGTTAGGTTATATTAATCTAGTAGGCCAATAAGCCACGCATAAACCAGTTTGATTCTTTGCGATACCAGATGGCTTGGGATGCCTGCACTTGAGGCGAATTTCAGCAGACTCTGCGGCCTCATTGTCGATATCTCATCCAGTGTACCATACTGTGGGGACCCCAGATACTTACAGCGTAATCTTGCCTAGGCGAGACAGGTGAAAAAGAAATGATCCATTGTTTCACTGATGGCCTGCTCAAGGCATTTCCTGCAGTCTTCCCGATCTGCCTTGCGGGCATGTGTCGCCATCAGACATTGACCAGTTAGTATTCCCATCATGTTCCTACAGTCTCTTCTATCGATCCCACTGATCTACCTGCCCTGCTTTCCAAGACACTTCTGGCCGATATGCTATACGAGGTTACTGCCTTGATTGCTACTTGGCTGTCTACGTAGATCCTGACTCTGGAATTGCTTGCAGGTGCATTAGAGGCCAGCTCCCCAGCTTTCGCAATAGCAGAAACCTCAGGTTGAAATATCCAGTCCAGCAACTTAAAAGGCTACCTTATGCCTAACTCTGGACAGTATACGCCCGCACCAACCGAGATTCTATATGTAAATTCTCCGCCAGCTGTCGTCCCGCCGAGTTTGCTGTGAAGGTTTTTTCAAATGATGAAGAATATATTCTATCTCAATCAGTTGCTCACTGCATGACTTTGGTTACTGCCCTGACGTCTTCATCTACAATGATAAATGGTTATCAGAAGTCATTTTCACACTGCGAAAACAGAGGTCTGTATGACACGACTAGGTCCTAATACTGTACTCAAATAAGTCTTTGATTCCATAATCAAATCATTTATCCAAATCATAACGGAAAGTTTTCTTTCTTTCTCTCATTATTTCTTCTTCCTTTGCACACTCTCCCATTCTCATCGACATATTTTTTTAAATAACTAACTAGTCATCTAAGTCACTAACATAACTAAATAAGATTGTGGAATTGTCAAGAATTGATATCAGGTAGCTCTTTTAAAAGGGTTTCTTCTTGTAAGAAACTCTGAAGACGAAACAGTCCTTTGCTAAGGTTCCACCCCGTCAAAATGCGTTTTCGAAACATAATTTTAGTGAAACGATATTCTGAAAAAGCTACTGAAGTGTCAGAACACTGCATTTCGGATTATCATAGGTTACCTCTTGATGTCTCCGGTCGAACACTTACACAGTGAGGCCCGTATGCATGCGATTAGGGAACTTAACGAGGTCCTCTTCAAGTGTTTTTCCTCGGATGTTTGCGCAGAACTTCGGACGCAACTGACTTTATCAGTGAATGGCGTACTTCGAGTCAAACCACCACCCATTGTAGATGAAGAGCACAAAAGGTTCTAGAGTGACTTGCGTGACTTAGCTCTGGACACTGTAGCAAATTAAACTCCTACTTATCCAAAATCGACTACGACTTACTAAAACTTTGTCTTACATGTTTCAACAAAGAAAAACTTACAATGTTGCCACCTGTCTGTAAATTTAGAGTCGAAATAAAAATTTTGTGAATGAAAAGTATAAGCTGACGAGGTTTGAGAAAAATTATAACAGAAGAAAAAAAATAAAATGATTTCAAGAGTTGCCACCTGCTTATTTTTTATTAAAAAATTGTATTCAATGAAAACTAATCGAGTATAGGAAAAATTGATAAATATGCCACAATATATCTGTCAAATAGTTTTAGAGGTGTTGCCACCTGTTTAAATTTTTTAACGGAATTATTTAGAATGTATTTCAGTACTACTTATTTCAATGAAACTAAATAAAATTATTTCAATGAAACATTTATTTTAAAAATATTTTTCGAAAAGCTGCCATCTGCTCAAAATAATTTAATTAAAATATTTTCACTGAACTTAATGTTTTGGGCACCTTTTAAGCAGTTTCGCTTTTGTATGACATATTTTAAAAATCGCTTCTATTTCTTTACCCAATAGTGTAACTAGGCTCACAAACATATATTTTTAAAAATATTTTCAAAATGATAGAATGTAAGCACCTTGCATATTGTCCTCCCATAAAAGCATATATGCTTGTTTGCATCCACCAACAAATGCATTTGCCTGTAAGTAAGAATAAAACAAAGGTGTTGCGATGGCCTTACAGCCTGCACTGTCGGAAATTTACACCCAAAGCCAACTGGCAAGCGTGCCACTAAGTACGAGTACAAACAGCAGCCTTATCAACATGCGCGTCGAAACTCACACACCTATGCATGTATGCATGTGTGTTACCCAACTCCATGAAGCCCAAAAAGACTAAGTTCGCACATGCGATTATTTATGTGCACACATGAGTGTATGTGTGTGTGATTGTATGCGTGGTCGTGGGTTGCATGTGTAACCACCAATTTGTTGCAGAGACGCACTTGGCAAGTGTTTTACCGGTTTCCGGTGAATCGGTTCTATGCAAATGTTGATGACATTAGTAGGGATTTGATAATTGAATCAAGTGCTAGTTGGTTGAACAAAGGTAATTGTTAAGTTTCGGAAGACAACAAAAAGTGTGCGGAAACCGAATTAAGTTTGAAGTTACTCTTGTCTATGACAACAAAAGCGTCCTGGCGCTGTTGCCCGTGTGCACCCCGCACGAAGAAGTTCAACGGGAAGGTGCGAACTACAAAGCAAATTTATTGGCATCACTTCGTTGGTAGACCAAAGTCGCTTGGTTTTGGTAGCTGACACGAATGACAGGCAGGATTACAGAATTCAAAACTCAAACAAAAAGAGAGAGAGAAAACTCTTTCAGGTAAATTTGATTTGATTTGATTTTCTAATCTTTTTGAACGCACAATGCGGCAGGGACTTGTAAAGTTTATAGGGCAAGGCATTGTTGACTTTAGAGGTTATGCGTGATTGTATTTATTGAGTAAGTTTGGAGGGGTTGTTTGTTGGAGATGGGGATTTATAAAGTACTTTGACGATTTCATTTTATTTCGCTTTATTATATGTTTGTATGCTTATACTTAAGACCGTGCTCATATGTATTTGTATTTGTACTTATACTTATACTTATACTTATACTTATACTTATACTTATACTTATACTTATACTTATACTTATACTTATACTTATACTTATACTTATACTTATACTTATACTTATACTTATACTTATACTTATACTTATACTTATACTTATACTTATACTTATACTTATACTTATACTTATACTTATACTTATACTTATACTTATACTTATACTTATACTTATACTTATACTTATACTTATACTTATACTTATACTTATACTTATACTTATACTTATACTTACTTATACTTGTACTTGTACTTGTACTTGTACTTGTACTTGTACTTGTACTTGTACTTGTACTTATACTTATACTTATAATTAGACATATGTATACTTAGACTTTGACTTAGACTTAGATTTAGACTTAAACTTAGACTTTGACTTAAACTTAGACTTAGACTTAGACTTAAACTTAAACCTAAACTTAAACTTAAACCTAAACTAAGACTTAAACTTAAACTTAAACTTAGACTTATACTTAGACTTAAACTTAGACTTAGACTTCGACACTCTCGGGCTTTATTAATCTGAATTATAATGGAAGCCGAGACATTTCGTCAAAGTTGTCATTACCTATGAGTGTTTTTTCCGGGAGAAGGTCTCCAAATTAGTTGCGTTAGCGGCTAACCTTTATACTTCCCTTAACTTGCACCTGCTTACCCCCCGTCAACACATCAAACCGAAAAAACAAACTACAAAACACACATTTCCCACTTGGCTTTTCGTGCCGAACTTTGCCGTAACACTTCCCAACAGGTCTAGTAGCCGTTACGGAGGCACTCAGTTTTTATAACGGTATGCGGGCACTCATCTGCATTGCCATATGTTTGTTGCCAATGTTATTGCTCGTCATATTGTTTGCATTTACTATTGCAACATAACTGCAACAGCAGCTGTTGTTGTTGTTACTCTTTGTTGTAACACTGGCTAGAGCGTGAAATTTGTTGTTATTGTTACAATTGTTGTGCGCTTTTAATTCCTACCCCGCCCAAGTGCCTCAAGGATGTAATGCCCAGCGAGTTGTATACTTTTTCCATATTCCATTTTACAACTTTTCATGCTTTTTCCATTTGTTGTTGCAACATTTTTTTCGCAACAAAAAGTTTTTGTTGTATATTTTTTTCCATTTAGTATTTTATTTACTTTTTTGTTTGTTGTGGAAAAATATTATTTGTGTTTGTTTCGTATTTTGAGCGTTTTTCTTTTGTTTTAATTTGTTTTACGTGTAGTGCGTTGTTGTTGTTTTTTATGATTTTTTGTTGTTTTTATGTTTTTTTTTTTTTTGTTGTTTTTATTTTTACTATTTTTCCCTGCTGCGCTCGTTTTGTTTTATGTATTTCGATGAAATGCTTTTACTCAGAGACATGCACGATGAGCACGAGCGCACACGCACACACCGACACATATACTAATACATGTATGCAGATACACACGCTCAAACGGACTGAGTCACACATACAAGCTGACATGTTTAAATGCTAAAAAAGTATTGTGCACGTAAAGAAACAAATAAATATTTGTAAGAGTCTTTCGCTGTGCCAGAATCGACAAACACACACACACACACACATACATATACATATGTACATACAAATATATGGAGCAAGAAGAAACGTCAGCGTCGTCTGCACCGAAGCCATAATACCCTTCACAAGTGCATTTTTTATATGTTTGAAGTGTATGAAGAGATCTTTATTTAGATCTTGATCGATTAATTTGTATGGCAGCTATATGCTACAGTGGGCCGATCTGAACAATTTCTTCAGATATTATAGCGATGTTTTAGGTAATACTCTGTACCAAATTTCGTGAAGATACTTCGTCAAATAAAAAAGTTTTTCATATAAGAACTTGATTTTGGTCGGTCAATTTGTACGGCAGCTATATGCTATAGTAAACCGATCTGAACAATTTATTCAGAGATTATAGCGATGTTTTAGGTAATACCCTGTGTCGAATTTCGTGTAGATATCTTGTCATATAAAAAAGTTTTCCATATAAGGACTTGATTTTGATCAATACGTTTGTATGGCAGCTATATGCTATAGTGATCCGATCTGAACAATTTGTTTGGAGATTGAAGCAATGCCTTGAGTAATACTTTAGACCAAATTTCGAGAAGATATTTTATCAAATGAAAGAGTTTTCCATATAAGGACTTGAGTTAGATCGATCAGTTTGAGTGGCAGCTATACGCTATAGTGGTCTGATTTGAACAATTTGTTCAAAAATAGTATATGTATGTATGTATATTCTTTATAGAGTCTCCGACGTTCCTTTCGGGGTATTGCAAACTTCGTGCCAAACTGCATGCACCCCGTACAGGGTATATAAACTGCAGAGATGCAACAGCCGAGCGGCAGCACTGTGTCCACGTCCATACAACACATGCAACGGCTACTACAGTACGTGTGCTTGCTGGTTGTGGTGGTGGTGTGCGAGCAGCGGTGTGACACAATGCCCACAGATTTGTGAAATTTCATCGCCACTTTTATTTGCATTCATTCAGTTTCCGCAATTTCCTCACAATTTTCCGCTCGTGACCTCAATACGACAAATGTTCCATGAAAAAAAGCAGATGCTTTGCGCTGATAACAGTGAGAGGTGCGGAGGGGTGGCGGGTTGTGGCGATACCGAAATGGCTTCTGATAGCTGATTGTGGTTGCACAATGCCAACCGCACACCGCCAGCACCAACAAGCGGTGCGCAAGAGAATTGGCAAAAAATGATGCACTGCAGCTTTTATCACTTTAAAGCTTTGAATGAGCGCCTTCTTTTAACTGCCGAACTGTAAGTATGCAACTACCGACTGCTACTTAGTGGTGCGACAGCACTTTGGTGGCTTTTGTTCGGCCGTTGCAATTGCTTTTGCCCATATTTAGACATCAGCGGCCTCTTTTCAACACCCCTCAAGTTTCTTGCATCCCTTTAGCCTCTATGGCAATACTTTCCCAGTTCCTACTTGCACGCTCAGTCGTTGCATCATATTGACAGCTGCATTGTTGTCATTAGCAACAATGTGGGTTTTGTCTGGTTAGCGCCAGCAATGCATTGGCACGTTCCAAAATGGCACTGGCGCTGGCACTGGGTTACTCTTCGTTCCGCACTCTGCTCCAGCAGCAAAGCTTAGTGCAAAGTGCGCGTCAGCTGGTGCATTTGTCAGTGGAATCTTTGAGAAGTATACAAACAGAGTTGTAGACTCATATAGAGGGTGTTTCCACACGTACTTCGCTTATTTGCGATATGTCTACCATCAACGGTGCCACTTAAATGCATAAAGATTAAATTCCCAAAAGGTAATTAAGATAGAAAAGTGCTCTCAGGGAATTCTATGAGAAAAAGTCTGAGAGACTAAAGGTCGTAATCCCCATCCCGAAGTGTATTGCCTTGTTTTACTGTCTTCTTGCTTCTGAAATTAGCTTAATCGTATTTCGGTACGAGCTTATCAAGGTTTTTATCTAATTCTTCTATTGAAAGTTCTTGCAAAAAAAAGCGACTACTGTCTTCGAAAACAAAAGCCATCATCATCAGCCAGTCGGGCGATCATATAAATCGTCCACCCAGAAGTTTGCCGTCATATGGTCGCTGTAGGAACTTTCTGAATCCTGCTTAGAAGTTTCTGATTTGGAATAATATAGCTTATCGAATTAGAATACTTTGGCAGAGCGTTTTCTTCGAAGTTAGCTTATTCCAAAAGATATGTTCGATAGTTAGTTGAAGAGGATGGACTTGAGCTTTCCGTTCATAAAAATTTCGCCTTCTGGAAGACACAAATATTCCGACCGTGACCAACCAGGAGCCAAAATGAACTCGGTGTACTGGAAAAAAACTTTAAAACCTCTGCGCAGTCATTATTTTTTGGACTCAATTTTTCTCAGATCAGTGCACAATTTCGGCCTATAAAGACATACTGGAAATGTAGAGTCCGTTCAGTCTAACGGCCATTAAAGTTCCAAAACATAGATTTCAGTTGAGAGCCCGGATAATCTCTCATCCTTTACCATAAAAAATATAATTAATCGTTCTTAAAGCCGATATGAGCCGAAGTAAAACCTATTTATAGAGCCGAGGTCAGAATTTAAGTTCTTAAGCATGAGATCATCATCCAGTTAATAGCATACTTGTACCACTACAAGCTATGGTACTAACTGATCGGAGACTACGATAGACTGAACTTGTACGCCTAGCGAATAAGCATTTCGGGATCACCTCGGTTATCAGTTATGACTACAAGTTCAGTCGCGCAAGGCTCTCCTACCCAATCGCCTAACTCTATCGCGGTATCCGATAGTTGGAATGGCAGCCACTGACAACTACGAACAGAACTAGCACGAATTATGCCACCCTGTATTTATGAGTCCACGCACACGCCCACACAAACCCAATTTTCCACTCGTCGCGCCTGAATAGCTCAAGAGTTTTTTCAGCAAAACTTCAATTGAAATTCCGGAACACTTTTTTTCGCTCAACAGTCTTCCTACTTCCTACCAACCCGCCCCCTCCCGTCCAACGCTCCACGCCATTTCCTTTCTTTGCGGCTGTGTGAAAAAGTCCATAGCTTTTCAAGTGCAACCGCATCTGCAACTATTTCCAAAAGCTTCATAGCTTTCATGGCAATGCCTGCCGGCAGCTGGCGCACGCTACGCTTAACACGCTTCCTATTTCTCGCTTCCTCTTCGACTTGTGCTCTATGCTTGCCTGCATTCGTCGATTGCGTTGCCTTTTGCCTTTATTGTTGTATTTGCTTCACTTAAACTATGTGTACTCATTTTTTTGTTTTTGTTTTTGGGTATTTTTTTTTTTGCCTTCTGTGTGCTGCCTTTGAAGCCATTGTCACTTTGTGGCTGATTGAGTTGATGCTCTAATAGCCTAACGGACTGCGTCCCAGTGCGCCCGACTAACGGTTCAGTCGCCCACAATCGCTCACACTCAGCCTCGCACTCATCGCACACTTCGTCCCGACGAAGAAAGCAATTGCGGCGCACGATGGCTTAACTTCTTGTTACGCCCTGCAAGCGCTCCTTATGAGCGCACGAGCGGCCTCTTATATACAGTTAGTTAGAGTCTATAACTGTGTGCCCTTGTGAGGTTGTGAGTGTTTGCGTGTGTGTATGTGTGTTTGTGGCTTCTCATTTTGTCCGCATCCGAAGTTGAAATGCCTTACGGCTTACTGTTGGTTGGCTTTTGTTCGCTTCAATTGTTGTTGATAGTGAAGCCATTAGATTGGGAATTAGCCTGAATCTAAAAATGCTTGCTATTGTTGTTGTTGTTGTTGTGTGATGATGTTATTGTACATGAAATGAGAAGTGTCGAACAAAAGGTGAGCATAACAGCAAAACGACAGCGTCATTAACACCATTGGCTGTTACAGCAATAACGACAATAACAATAACAATTAGAGCTGCAACAACAAAAACAACAACTCTATATGATTGCTGATCTGCAATGGAGATCCAATAGTGGCAAAGCAACAACAACTGCAATTGTGTTATTAAATGTGGCAGCAACAACAACAACGACAAAAATACGACCAATATTGCTAAAGCAACAACAAAGTAAGTTGCAATTACAATAACTACAACAAAAGTGTAAATGCAAGCAATCGAGCTCAAGCAGCAACAACGTACAAATTACAAAAACAACAAAAACAATGATATTAATAGTGCCAACAACAACAACCAGTTATTATGTAGGAAACTAACGTCAACACTATCGTCTTCAACATCTCTGCCATCATCCCAACACCACTCCAACAACTCTCATCGCCTGCACCCCTTCACCAGCGCTTTGAAAATCATCGCGCCTTCCGCGCCACATCTCAACTCAACATAACGACCGTTTGCTGTCTCCTCCTCCTCCTCTTGCATTTCGCTGCAAATGCATCTTTGTGCGCGCGCTATTTGCTATCATTGATTGTTGCTGTTGTTTTTGTTGGCAACATTTTTATTATTACAGCTGGCGCTGTTGCAAGGCACTCCAAGGCACACCACTTCTTCATAATCAAAACGTCCTGTTGACAGCCAATGTCTGTCGCGCCGACGACGACGATAGCAACGCATTCCACGCCAAATGATTCGGCAGTTATCGCTCTGCGAGCGGCACAGTGATTATATACCATTAGCCGTTTAAGTAAAAATGTCGATTCGCAATCAAAGACAATAGCGAGATGCTATTTTTATAGACAAGCCAGCATTTGGCGGCTATCAATGTGACCTTAATGCAGATGAAAGTGGAAATTGGCAATATATTACCGTTAATTATTCGATTGAAACCAGTTAAGCGCGATTAATGAGCCTTTAAGTCAGTTGATCGTGCACCGAGGGAGTTGAAATTCCTCAAGTTTCGAGTTTTGCAGCTTTCTGAGATCATAAGAGATGAGGTCTCATTTGATTTGTAAGTGTCCAACAATTTGTGGTCTGCTCTTGAACAATGGGACTTTCGGTTTTACTCTGCGAACACTAATTTGCCAAAAATTACAGTTTAATCTATGAGAAAATAGAATCCGAGGGAAACAGAGTGAGCTTATCGGACATATATAGCGCCGCGAACACTGCGACATAAGAAGAACTCATATGATTACTAGAACTTTCTCTTCGTAACATCCTAAAGATGCATGAACTCGCAGTATTACTAAAACCGTACCATTTTAAGAATACAGCCACGCATGGGATTACTAAAACTCTCCGCCCATAACCGTATCAGAAGCTCTCATTCTCATTTGATCGCCTGAGAGTTTTAAACCGCACAATTTATGAGTATTATTATCGATTTCCACAGCCCTGCACTTAATATGATCCAGGTAAGGCAGGTTATGGTACAGTTTTTCCTCTCAGTTCATTACTTTTCGCTGAACTAAATTCTAATAATTTATATTTATTAGACTTTTTCGCTGAAGATCTTTTCGTGGAGAGCATATCCCCAGTGGAAATTATAGACTCATCATCCCTTCAATACTTTACTACCAGATCTGGATCCTTAATATTTTTCTACAAGTTTTCTAGGCAAAATTCGGATCTTACTAGAGCTTTGCGACCTAGAGGATAAGCTCCCTCTAGATAGATGATCTTTCTTACTTTTCTACCCAAACTGTATCCTTCATATTTTTCTTACAAGATTTCTGGGCAAAATTCAGAGTCAAGCTGCAGTAACATTAACCTTTTCCATAAAAGTTACATCTTATTAAATCTTTGTGTTCTAGACGATAAGCTCCCTCTGGCGACAGACGGATGAGGACTTGGCACCCCATTTCAAACTGTTAATGTTAATCAAACGAGAAAGATTAACATCATATTCTTACAATTAGAACAGACCTATACTGCGAGAATGCTTTGTGGATCTTAGTTTAAAAGTTTTACATTAAACTGTATAAAAGTTGTTCATTTCGACCGAGTTCTCAGAATTTGACATCAGTTCTCCGTAGGCTAATTTTTTACTTACTCTGTCACTACCACTTCATCCATCTTCCCGCATTATAGATCAGGACGATAGTCCCTGCATTAAACAAATTTATTACATCTGACGAAATGTGGTGAATATTGATTCATCAACCCACATATGAACCATTTCATTATATCCGTAGAAGGTTTTGAGCAGGAACGTTAAGATTTTAGTTTTTATGAATTGGTAAGAGACAAATCGTTTTTTTTCGATTAATTGCTTCAATCACATCAGTTGTTGGCCGTCTTTTCTGCAGCAAGAAGCTGCTCATTGTTGGAATGGCCGAAATCGGACCACTATAGCATAGAAACTGAACGATCGGAATAAGTGCTTGTATGGATAACTTTTTCATTTGACGAGATGTCTCCATGAAATTCGGCAACAGTGCAATCTATGAAAGAGTTAATCAGATCGATCCCCTTACCAACAGACCAGACCGAGTACTTGTAAAGAATATTTTGTATTTGTATAGAGTATTATAGGTTCGGTGCAAACCAAATTACCGATTTTTCTTGTTCTACGATAGATCGGCAAATAAGTAAGCCCTCCGTTGGTTTGGGGAAAAATATATATTCGAGTATCTTCAGGTAATCTTATAAGCTTTGCGTGGACAATTTCTTAAGAGACACTTTTCTTTGTAGTAACACATTCATAACTTGGGTGTTGCCTTTCACAATGACGGATCGATTTCGAAAGCATGACCATGACCAATAATAGTCACGTACTTCATCAAACTGAAACTGGCGGTCAATCTAATCACAAACTATTTGTTGCAACACAAATAAAAAGTTTCCGAAAGTAAACAAAATTTTCAATTTTGATTATTGAGGAGAATTGTATTCTTCGAGATTAAATCAAATAAACTCATGAAAGTCACTTGTGTAAAACCAGAATGCACACAACAATGCAAGCATCACAAGCAGCGCTCCGTGGAAACACGATGAAATTTTTTGGCAAACGCAGCATGCAACCAAATGAAAAGCATATTTGTCGGCACACATTCTAGCGCATACATGTGTATGTATGTGTAAGAGAGTACGTGTTTATAATGTGGAAAAAACCCGGCTAGCTTCGCATGCTCCACTTGCCGCAACGCAACGCAGGCGTGGGGGCGCTTGCCACCAAGTGTGCCACAAACCATCAATTTTGTTCACCTATCAGAATCAGATATCAGAGATCGTTGTACGCCATCGCCCACATATAAAACACACAAAGTGTTATGTTAACGACAGCAACAACAGCAGCAACAATCGAGGAAAACTACCGGTGCGGCAGCCAGTAATGTCAACAACAGCAGCAACGTCAATATCAACATCAGCAACATTACCGGCGAAAACGAAAACTACTATTACTTGCAACATGTGTACATAGTAGCAGTAGCAACAACAACAACAAATTACAAAAACAACTAGAGAACAGCAGGAATAAAAAACACATCGCGACGATGCTGTGTGACAACAAATGCGGCCAATGCTCTTTTGAGCACGTTTTAACTAGCAAGAAACAAAAAGCGGGTGGCCGCGCTGCTGGAGCGTGCAACGTGCGGGGTACGGGGGGCTTATAGTGCAGATATTTGTTAACTCGTAAGTGGTTAGTGGTGCTGCGGCAGTGGCTGGTGTTAAGCGCAGATGTACCTGGAGTAATCAGCAGTGAACCAAGCCAACCAGGCAGCCATGCGTTCCGAGAGCTAACTAGAGAAGCCGGAAACACACACGTGTGAATTTAAAGGGGGTTTCAATTAATGCGGCGCTATGTTGACAGATTGTAATAGCGATACTTTATGGAAAACGAGGCGAATACTTTGAAAAAACTGACTTCACGGATTCTTTGTTACCTGATATGTTAAAGTCGTGGTTCTTTGGCTGTGATTCCTCGACTTGCACAAGGGCTTTGTCTTTCCCCAGCTTCGATTTCAGATCTGGAATTTATATTCAATGCGAAATTCAAGTGTAGAACAGTTCAATGCTCGGACCATACTGCATATTTTTGAACAGTCTTTCGGAAATTTGCATGTTGCTTCAATTTTAGTCGAAGTTATATAATTTTTTTAAGGCGCTAGTATCCCAAGATTCCGCATATATTGGTCTCCCACAAGTTGGACATATTTACATTCAGGCTTGAAGCCATTAAAGGTCGAAGTAAGAGCAAGTGACAGTTGAGGTTCCTTAGGGTGCAGATTCATAAGACATAGAGAGCGAATTCAAGAGTATGTTCTTCTCAGCATGAACACAAGCTATCAATTTGGTTAAAAATCTGTGCGAAGTCCATAACCTCTACGATTCAGACATTTATCTTCTCGAAACATCCAAAAGTTTTAAAGAAAAAAATTCAGTCTTTATATGTTACAAGAACATGGTCTTTTTTAAAAAATGGTACTTCCTACTTCCTTCCTATGTAGGATTTCTGTACTAGACGAACAAAGACCAAACTCCATAAGTCACTCATCATCACCGTCCTGCTATATGGTGCAGAGGGATGGACGATGACAACATCAGATGAGTTCGCATTACGGGTTTTTGAGAGAAAGGTTCTGCGGAAGCTTTATGGACCTTTGCCTACTGGATGGAACGATTAGCTGTGCGAGATATACGACGGCATTGACAAAGTTCAGCGAATTAAGGAACAGCGTTTACGCTGGCTAGGCCAAATCGCCCGAATTAATGAACAGAAGAAGACTCCATTGGAAAGACCAGGTGGAGAACGACCTGACAAATCTTGTAATCTCCGTCAAGAAGCGAAAAGGAAAAAAGACTGGCCCCCGGACCCCGTCTATCCAGGGCACTAATGGCGTATATGTGAGACATGATCGACTTAATTGGGACTTTGCGACTTTGTAAGCTTGTCTGTTAACAGTTTTGAGAAGAAACTGGGTACAGAGCTCTTCTCAAATGACGCGCTAGGTATGCCATTATTTCGGTTGGTTCGAGTCCATCCATTATTTTCAGCAGGGTCTATGAAACAAGCTCAGAACAGTGCGACCTGGAGAGTCCATAAGCAAATTTTCATGCAACCCAACATTATTCTTTGCGTTCTAAGCCCGGAGTATAGCACCAATTTGAATTTATAGAACCGACTCATCTCTTTGGGATCTATGCCACTTTAAGGTCCCCCTGACAATCTTTTCCGCAGTCAGCCTATCCACGAAGCTCCTTTTATTACACTTCCGCCTTATTGCCTTATTGGGCCTTATTGCTAACCCCTTTATTTAATTGGGTATGCATATCCCATACTATCAGCGCCACGTCAACTACTCGGCGGCATAGCTAAGCGAGCAGTCAGCTAAGCCGTCAACCAGCCAAACAGCCAACCGAAGCGGGCGCAAAGGCGGTGAATAATGGCGCAGCGCCGACAGCCCACAGCTGCCAACGAGCAAACAGCAAACGTGCGTGCACGCAAAAATCGTTCTAGCTAAAACACATTTTTCTTTATTATATTTCCATTTTTATTATTTTTTACTTTTAATGTTTCGTTTTGTTTTTTGTTTTTGTGCACTTTGTTTTACTTTACAAATTTACAAGGAGGAGAGTTGGTTTTATTGCTTGGTACTTTGAAGTCGCAACGTCATCAGCGCAAAAACTTTTTAATATTTAATTTTAAATACTTCGTGAAATTAAATTAAATTAGAATTACGCGCGTACACGCATAAGCACACTGACGCGCACGCACACAAGCACACGTAGACGAACGCGCGCCCTACACACCCATACGCAGCACCGACAGAGTGCTATAAAAAGGGAGCGCTGATAGGCAATGAAAAACTTGTAGAGCAAAATTCATGAAGGAATTCACGCGCAAGCTCACGCACACCTACACAGGCGTATGCGCTAGCGTTTTCACTAACATACACACACGCGCACACAAATTTGTTCATTCACTCATTTAGTCATTCATTGATATAACTGACTAATGCAGCACACATTTTCCCAGCGCCACTTTACTTAGGCGCGTAAGTGGCGTGAATGAATGCTGCCAATGGTTGGGGGCGTGCCACACGCAACGGTGGAAGGGGTTCAAAGCACACAGTGACTGGTCGCGCGACAGCAGCTGGTATGCGCCGACGGTTGTTAGGCTGAGGCTTGTTTTTTTTGTTCTTGTTCTTGCTTTTTTGCGGTAAGTGCGTGCGCCCACGGCGCTGTCTATGGAGTGAGTCTCGGTCGCCTAGAGGTTTTCTTGGTAGGGAGCTTAGTGTAGAGACGGCGCTTAGGTTAGCCTGAGCGCTGCTCGAAGGCGCAGTCAACTAAGCGGAAGGCATTGCGCGGCGTACGGAGCGCGCGTAGTACTTAAAACAATGGTGCTGCGGAAAGTAAGCAAGGAAATGTTGGATTTGTGGAGGGAAGTGCGTGCGCGACTGTGTAAGGCAGCGCGCTGGGTGATCTTTGGTAGATTTGAATGGCTCGGTTAAAACGGTAGCTTTATTATTGCTTTTCCTTGAGTACATATTGAAGGTGTACACACTGGTGCTCATTTTTATTGCTGCTTCTATTTGTTGTTATTTTAAGAAACGCGCATATGTGCACTAGGGGTGGTCAGTAAAATTTTGGCAGAAAAAAGTTAATAAAAATGTTGAAACGTAAAATTTTTAATAGCAAGCGCTCTGATTAAAAAATTAATATGTTTTTATTATTTTAAGCAAGCACTCATGAGTCAAGAGTCCAATATGTGACTCATGAGTGCTTGACAATATGTGATTGTCTGTATGCACGCAAACTAGTCCTTCAGTTTTTGAGATATCGATTTGAAATTTTACACACGTTCCTTTTCTCCCCAATAAGCTGCACATTTGTCAATATTGGCGGCACAGTTTCTACCGAAACACCAAAATATATTAAAACATAGACTCAACCGAAAATAACTAGTCGGTAACTAGTTTGTTAAAGTATTGTATTTGTTTTCTTAACAAATTTTTTACCGAAATACCAAAATATATTAAAAAATAAACTCATCCGTAAATAACTAGTCGGTAACTAGTTTGCTAAAATATTTTAATTGTTTTCTTACATATTTTCTACCTAAATACCAAAATATAGTGTATTAACAAACAAACTCATCCAAAAGTAAATACCCGGTAGCTGCCCGGTAACTAGTACTTTACTGTAAAGTAGTAATTATTATTTAGCACTACTCTACTCTACTACTACTCTCACGCCCACGCTTTCACACATGTTTCAATGCAGAACTACGGAACTCATTTTTTCATTCATAACTTTACCTCCTTCTAAACAATACAATGGTTACTACGAGGCCTTATTAAAACAAACAGTAAGTCAATAAATCACAGAGCAAAGTTCACAACGTCAGCAAGCGCCAAATATTTGTCCGTTAATAATTGAAGTATGTGGATAAATATTGGTTTGCCCTTCATTTGGGAGTGGGCAGCTCACCAACTTTCGGTTTACGCCAATTATCCTTTCATTATGAATACAAATCAAACTCCACCCACGTGATATGATGGATGACCTATGCAGCTATGCGGGTGTGAAAGCTAACGGAGCATGCCATTTATGTGTATAAATCATTTTTGTTTCTCAAAACGCTTAAATTGTACTTTTCTAAAAAGGGTCGACAAGTTCAGTTTGCTCATATACATATGTATCTCTCACCGTGTTTTAAGGTTTCTCTTCCTTTAGCGGTATTTGTTATGTTCAACCGTAATCGTTTTCGATTCCACAGTTTATATTGATAGAAAAAATGGTATAATTTAGCAAAAATCGGTTCGGTCCAACAAAATAGACTTGGCTTTCTCCATTCCAAAAGCTCAATTAACGATTAAATTCCATTGTCCATAGTCCTCAACTTTTAATAACCGATAAAATTAGTATATATGAGCATCTTATATTTGCAAACGAAAGTCCTCCTCTTTTTGAACACTAAATGCCAAGCTCTTTTGAATAATGCTGTGAATCAAAAAAGACTAATAGACCTCCTAAATTAATGGATGTGACATGTTTTCTCACTGGATTCGTTATTCCGATAGCTTGACTCCATCTACCTGCGATTACGGGACAATCAAGGAATATTAATAAGCGAAGGTAGAACTTTGGAACAGTAACTCAATCTGCAAAGATGACAGCTTGCAGTGACCTGTATAGAATACATCTTCTTCTTGATTAGCGTAGACATCTCTTACATGGTTACAGCCAAGTTTACAACCACGTGCCAGTCATTCTTCCTTTTCGATGTTTGGCGCCAATTGGAGATTCCAAGTGTAGCCAGGTTCTTCTCGACCTGGTCTTTCCAACGGAGTGGAAGTTCTTTTCTTTCTCTGCGTCCGCCGGCGGATACTGAGTCGAATACTTTCGAGTTGGAGTGTTTTTATCCATTCGGACGACATGACCTGGCCTGCGTAGCCGCTGTCTCTAAATTCGCTGAACAATATCAATGTCGTCGTATATCTCGTACATTTCATCGTTCCATCGACTTCGGTATTCGCCGTTCCCAACGCGTAAAGGACCATAAATATTCCGCGGCACCTTTCTCTCGAAAACTAACGCCAACTCATGAGATGATATCATCATCCATGCCTTTGCAACATATAGCAAGACGGGAATAATGAGTGACTTGTAGAATTTGATCTTTGTTCTTCGAGAGAGGACTTTACTTCTCAATTCGCTAGTCAGTTCGAAGTAGCACCTGCTGGCAATAGCTATTCTGCGTTGGATTTCGAGGCTGACGTTATTTTTGGTGTGATTGCTGGAAATTATCTACGACTTCGAAGTTATGACTGTCAACAGTGACGTTGGAGCCTAGTCGCGAGCGCGACGACAGAAAATACTTCGTTTTTCCTTCGTTCACTACCAGACCAATTTGTTTTTCTTCTTTATCCAACCTGAAGAAAGCTAAAGCCAGCAGCTGTACACTGTTAAAGAAGATTGCATTTTCTCTATTCAGATCTGCAGATCGAATTATTTGATTGAAGGAGTCACACGATAGGGAGTCGCCTTGTCTGAAACGTCGTTTTATATAGAACGGCTCGAAGAGGTATTTCCTGTTCCTGACGAAGTTTTACTATTTTAATATAAAATCATAGTAACTACCTAAATTTGTTCCCGAGTGAACTATCAGTTGCTTGAACCTTTTACCTGTAGTATTCAACTCTCAACAGCTTCGTCTGTGAAGCCCCGGCACTTGCTGACAGTAACGATTTCTACATCTTTTTTCCTTCTCCCGTAGCTTAACGTATGGGAACATTGATTAATCACTTATTGCATATTTATTGGGTGGTCCAGCCTTATATACATATGAGCAATTTGATCCAAAATTTGGTCGTAAATTCCGATAATTTTCAAACATATCCGAGAACTCTGTCGAGAATTAAACATCATTGCCAGAATTCTTCAAATTAAGTCCTTACACTGTTGAAATTGACAAATTTTGGTTTTGTTACTTCTCTAGCGGCACAAACCATTCGCCAAGTAATTTTGAGGAACACCTAATCAATTCTTTTTGAAAACTTTTCGTCGTTCCTTACGTGGACCTGACTTTTTGGAGATTGATTTGAAGTTGATTTTATGCGTTTGCTAACTCAAACCCCAAGGACCATTCAGCGAAATAGTTTGCAGTTATTCATAGAAGTCATGAACAAGTTTGTTGTTCCTTCCTTCTCTACAAAGCGTGCTTTCTTCCAAGAAGTCATGACTGTATGAAATAAAGCTTCACAATGCTTTGATGAAACAATAAACTTCAGTTCTCCCGTACATAAGCCCCTGTGAAACGGCTTAAAATTAACATTAACTTTATTCTAACAGCCTATATTCTTTAATCTCCGGAAAAATCGCATGCTCACCAATTAAAATAAAGGCTCTGAACAAACACATTCGATCCGATCTGTGTGAGAATGAGGCGGCAATTTAGCTCGCGGTCATGCCATATGTAAATTTGCTGAAACATAGCGGATTTATTTCCGATAAAACGCTGTAAATTTACATAGTCCGCAAGTCAAGCGCCGTTAGCCCATTAGCTGAGCCAAATGTGTTGTTTGTGTAAACATTTTAACGCTTATGCGCAAATATTTTCATTTTAAAAGCTGCTGGGCCTTACATTTTTTATTTTTATTTATTTTTTATACTTTTCTTTTTATTTAATTTATTTTACATATTTTTTTCTCTGTTTTTTGCTCGCCTCTCACGCCACCAGTGTCTTGTCGTGTCAGTATCGGCTTATCGATGCTGTCATAAACGAAGAGCCTAGTTGTTAACGCATTAAATGCGAAAATACGCCCATACCAAAAATAACAACAACACACATACGCACGCAACGCAAACACATATGCTAAATGCCTAAAATAAAGCAAACACACATATATTTATGTGTCTGTGTGTGTTTGTATGACTTTTTTGGGGCGCACTCTTACTGACTTTTACTGCTGCGGCGCGCACGAGAACCCACCCGCAGGCGTTGCATATGTATGTACTTAAAGGTCTAACCAACCTAGCAACCAAAACAGGCACTCATTCATTCAGCACCTCGTAAAATGGCCTTAGGCGCGTTAGAGTGGCCCAAGAAAGCCAGCTAGACAATGTAAGCCATTCAGTTTTGTTGATTGTGGAGCGCGGAGCACGGAGCACGGAACGCAGAGCGTGGCGCGTAGAGTTGGGGGTATAAGCCAGACAAAACCGGCAGCTGGGCAAGCACTTAGACAGCTACTCAGTCAGTCGCCGAGTCGCTCACAGCCAGTCTGTCAGTCAGTCACTGTGTCAGTTTGGCAGTCAACTACACAGCATAAGTGGTCCACACCAGTCCCTCAAGCATATCTAATTTGCGGTCGATGCGCGTTTGTGCTTTGGTTTTCGCCTAAAATAACCCAAAAACGAAAAAACATGAAAGACAAAAAAGACACCGCACAATGATGCGGCACAAAGATACCACGAAAAGACAAAGCAAAGGCGGCGTTCAATGCGGCATGGCGTAGCGTGGCGTGACGTAGTGCTGTGTGGCGACTCAGTCGCTGTAATTGTAAGTGCGAAGCTGGTCGAAAGCGGGCGCTGCGACGCAGAGACACAGAGACACAGACAAACACGCAGGCATTGTGTGAGGCTTTCTCATTGTGGCTGTGCAGCGCGGCGATGACAGCATGGCAGGGGTGTGCCATTGAAGTGTTTGCCGTGCCGTCCGCCCGTATTTAATTGAATCAATGCGTTAGCGCAAAGGCATATTTCGCTTTGACTTTTGCGACGCGTTAACCACAAGCGCCAACCCAAAACCACCCACTGTAAGGCTTTAGTCAACAGCGCGAAAAAGCCAATACCATAACCTCAACTAACATTGGTCGTGGAAATCACAGTCTCTTGGCAGGGCAGCCGCAGTCACGAACCATGCCAGCTGCTTAGTTGCGCTTATCGCAGTCTCTGTTGCTGTTGCTGTCGCTGTTGTCGGCGTCTTCGTTGCCGCGGTTGTCGCAGCTGCTCCTTACAAAGAGTGACACACACATGCAGTGGCACATTGGAAAAAATAACGCAATAAAGCAATGAGGCAAAAGAAATGTGCGCATATTTTGATACGCACACAGTCGTAAAGTCGCATAAATACTCGCCTTTTGGCCGCACTGGCAGCTGTTAGCCGTTAACTACTTCTGCTTTTGCTTTTAGCTGTCGATTGAGTTGCTGAGCTGTTGGTCGGTTCTACCGAAATAAGGCGCAATTGATATGTCAATGAAGTGGAAGTAAGTCCTCACCGACCATGTCGTGGTCTAGTCGGCTTGAGTGATGTAACCTTTTGCACGTTTGATTGGTCGGTTGAATAAGGAGATGACTGGACCCCGGAGATTCGTTCTTAGGTCTTGATTCTTTTCCACCTCAGCTGTCCAATGTCTCTTAAGTTTTAGTATTGCGAGCCGTGGAATATGTCCCTTCTGATCCGGCTGCAGGCGAGCATTCGCTTACATATATAATGTTGCAGCATTCCGCTAAATTTTTTGTCTGTCCACCATCAGTATTGCCCCAAAGTAGCTTTTGAGGTTTTCCTCTAAGGTCCATTGCTTCAAACAACTCTTGAAGGAGCTGAATTTCCTGTGGTAGCTTAGGGAATCATGTCTCCAGCTGCCCCTAGCGAGCCACTTATCTGCCTTTTAATTTCTTTTTATGCCTATAGGACCGGGTACCCAGATGAAAATAACCGAGTTACCTACTGAGTGTTTAGCTATTGCCACTAAGAATTGCCTTAATTGCCGCTTGGCTATCCAGTGGAATTTTTATGGTCTGGTTAGAGCAGCAACCCGCTTGGCCCCTTCTTTTATGCCCACAATTTCGGCCTCAAAGTCTAAATTGCAGTCATTTAGTTTGAAACTGCCTTCTGTGGACGGATTATTACAAACAAAGGCCGCTCCCGTTCTTGTTTCACTCATTGATCCGTCAATGAATATGTAGATTTCGCCGTCGGAACTATCGATCAGAGAACCTTTGGTCCAATCTTCTCTACTGCGGAATGAAAATTGTGTGCTTAGTTCCTCGTGGGTCTCCATTTGTCGGTCGGATTGCTAGTTTAACTCGAGTTCATTAACAAATTCGGGGATGATACCATGACCGTGGCGACGACCAGCCTGACCCCAATGCCCAAAAATCATGGGCCGGCTTCCTCATACCCCACTTGTATGTGTATTTACCGGATGTCGTTGACAGCCTTCAAAGCCTTTATTGAAGTAATTTTTCTTGCGCCCGTCAAGCAAGCCCGGTACACCTGTTCCAGACTTTTAATGCAGCTATTTTTCGATAGTGCAATCCGCCATACCACTACTCCATAAACAATCTATGAAAACCATAACGCAATGGGCTCATTGGATTCGTACAAATATTTGAATAATAAAAAACTCTCTAAACGAAGGGATATAAGTGATTTTGGAACCATTAGGGGAACCCTTTCAAGCGAAAGAGTACCAAAGTAAGGCAAGTAGTGTCTCGAAAGTTTACTGCTTCTATTTAAAGTCTCCAAAACAGAAGAACTGACATAATCGTCGGAGACTTCTGTGGACTAAGGTACAAAAAAGACACTTTTTCTTTGAGTTTTCAAAATATTGATGTCTGTTAACGGTATTTCTTATCGAAAAGATAACTTATTCAAATACCTACTAGACTTATCTAGCCCGTCTTGTCGACATATAAATATGAACTGCCACACTACGGTGCTCCGTATGCTTTCAATGTACTTACATGTGTGTGTGCGTGCCCTCGTGCGCACAAAGTGAGTGCCACTCGAGTACGTATACGCCAGAGTGACCGCACGACCGAGTGACCGAGCAACACGGATGTGTCGATGGCAATCAATTTGAATGCGCCAAATTGTTGAGAAAGTAGCACCGCAGTTGATTAACTTCCACCACTCACTCACACACACACAAACATACATATAAATGCGAACCACTAAGGCAACATAAGGCAGTTGGTGTCGTTAACGGTCTGCTAAGGCACATAAACGAGCCGGAGCCGGAGCACGAGCACGAGCATATAATCATAAATATAAAAGAATAAATAAATTTAACACTTACGCACACGAGCGCAATAAATGCAAAAGCGATGAGTGTACGTGCAAATTTAAGGGTCCGCCATAAAGTGTTCAGAGATTATAACTGCATTTTGCATTTATGGTTATTTTCAGGTTAAGTTATGCCTTTGGATAAGGAGATCGAAGGTCAAAAAAGAAAGTGTTCATATGAACCAAAAACAAACTCCCTTGAGGGGTAAGGGTTTTATTAATTTATCTTATCTTTTATATTTCATGGCAGCTCTAGTAGATTCTATTTTATTGTCTTACCAAACGCCTACTTTCAGTGGGAAAATACACCAGCGGGTCTAAAAATCTCCATTCAGAACTTCCATTAATTTGTTATTCAGCATTTTAATACAGCAGTTCGTCCACTGTTCCGTAGCGCCGCCTCCTTTATGAAACTGACTATTCCCTTGATAGTAGAGCGACTATACTGGCCTTGAACTTACTGGCCTTGCACTCGAGGCTGGTAAAGGAAGCTCTGAACTAGGTATCAGTGGCATCGGGTTACTTCTAGATAATACTAGTTTAGGTACGAATTCATAGGGGAATCGCAGGCAATTATAAAGCAGATGAGTTCGCATGGATGAGCACCTCAGCCTAACTGTCGTTGGAATAGCAACTGGTCGAAGCACCGCTGTCCTCTGGATGTTACTATCGAACAGCTGGACTAACTGGAGCTTGGTGAGCTTTGGGTAATTATCGGTACCTCTGCGATCGCAAGATGCTTCTAGTTCTAAGTAAAGATACAATTTTTTCTAAAGAGTAGAAGTTATAACTATTCGGTAAGGTTAACAGCTTATAGGACGCCAGTTACGCAAGCTGCTTGAGAAAAGACTAAATAGAAATATCTCTACACTTTCCACTTAATTGGCCCGCAGTTCGGGTGCTCAAGGCTAAAACAAAAACAACTTGGATATCAACCTCTCCGCCTGAAAAATCTTATTACTGTAATGCTTTACTGGCTACAAAAAGGATTCCATCATAAGCAGTCCAATTGCGATCGACCCTTGTGATCTGCCATATAACCTAACCTAACCTACTTTCTATAATATTAACTTTCATTGATGAAAAAAGTGTGATCCATCTTGAGGTTCCCGCTACGTCTCAGATGGTCCATCCGTTGAGTCCAATTTTCAAAGACTAGTCCGAGCATTTCGACTGAAGGCCTGAGTCAAAGCGAGATTGTCCGCATAGACTTAAGAGTTTACATATCCCCACAGAAAAACGCCTAACGGCCGAAGTGATTTCTCAATAATTCCATTGATTGATGCGATTTGTGGGAAGTGGCACCGAGATCACGAGCTTCAATCCAAAAACTCGCTCGATCACCTTAAAATAGGGGAATCCAACGAATTCTCTTGTACAGACTTCTGTTGTAAAGCAAGGGTGTATTCTACACATAAAAAAATTGACATCAAAGCGGCGTCAAAAATTCATCCTAGCCACGATCAATTGTCCACTTAGCCATTGATATTTGAAAAAGAATTTAGACTAATAATAATGAATTGATCAAAAAAATGTCAAAGCTTATCGTAACTTAATCTTATTATCCCTTTTCGCATAACTTTTTGTAAAGAAGCCTTTCAGTCAGAGATTGATGAATAGCATTGATATACCTAACAGGCTCTAAAATATATGTAGTATCAAGCTCAAAAACTCGTTAGTCTAAAAAAACGTTTCCGTCTGCCTTTTGCCAAACCAGCATCAAGCAAAAATATCAAGATATGTAGGCACTGGAAGTTTGTTCTTATTTACTGTTAAAGCAACAGCTACGAATTATAAATGCATTCCGCTAGTTTAGGTCTTCCTTCGCGATGAACAACTTAGCACATCTTACTTAAGCTCATACGCCTTGATATGCCTTAGTGTGAGCTTCCTGCCTGCACTTTATCAAATTCATACGTTGCGCACGCAGAAATTTTTCGAAAACCCACAGCACACTGAAGGAAGTACCTAAACTCGTTTATTGTAAACTCCAAAGCGCGTGTACGAAAAGTGATGGTATGTGTGTGAGTGTGTGAGTATTTCCTTATGTGTGAATATGTGAGCTCGAGCTTACGAACAACTTTAATACTAAATATATATTTATATGCAAGTGTCCGTGTGTGCGCACAGGAAGGGCGGAAGGAAATCCAACCGGCAGACAGCAATGAAGAAATAACGAACAGGATAGCCGTAAAAGAGAGGAAAAATCAAACACACACAAATGGCGAACGGAAAGCTGCGGCGCAATCATACACTACACCACACTATGCCGCACTATCTTATCCCAAGCGCCATTTCATATGTGTCTGTATGTGGCGGTGGCGGCGATGTAAGTAAGTGCTGCCCAGGATTGTCCTTTTTTTCGGCTACCACCCCTTGCACTTTTACATTTATTCCAACTTCTGTTGATCCTGTAAGTGATGCTGATCCCAACTGTAATATAATTCTCTATTAAATATGTGAAATTTGCGTTGGCACAGTGTAGCGCGTGAGTTGCGAAATGTAGCGCACACAATGGCGGGTATCGATGACAAATGAGCAGCGCGAGCTCCGCACAACGCAGCACGTGAGCACTGCGTTTGCTAATGAAATAAAAGTTCTCAAACAAAATTTGACGTGATTAAATAAACCAAATACTTAATTGGTATCACGGAAGCTCTCAAGCGTCGAGTTTAATTGTTGCGAATTGTTGTGAATATTGCAGAGCAAGTATATGAGAAACGTTATGCCTCGCACAGAGAGGTCTACGTACCAGAAATCAGGGAGAATATTTCAAAAATCGGTTGGGCTAAAGAAGGATATTTCGACAGTTATAATTCTACTCTGGATCCGCCCCTGATTGTAACACCAGAAAACATTCAGAACGGTATTTGTCGGGTTTCCTCAGTCGTGGCCGTTCTTTCAAATATAATCAATATCTATCATATAGAGATCGGATTTAAAAACAATTTACTGTGAACGAAACATGAAGAAGATTAATGTGAACTAAATCTGTAGGCTTTACCTTCAAAAAAGAGTTTACTCCATCGATCCGTCAAACTTTTTATGAAGTTAATATGAAAAGAATATAAGTTTAGAAATTTGGCTAGTTGAATGAAAAAATATGTCGAAAAGATTCGTAAATGTAATCGCATTTAAAGAAGACATCAGGCTTATTGTATATCCATACATAAAATATGTGGCACCGAGAAGAAATTCTTCATCAATTAATCTCGGCAGCTTTACGTATATAAGTAAGCCTTAGGCTCCCTCAGAGTTGATTTTATTGCAAAAATGTTGCCAAGTTCATACCTCTAAATTTGAGAGAAATCCAGGTTCATTCCGGTTATGTAGCCTTAGCTGTCATGGGATCTGACTTGCAACTGTCTCATAAAATTCATAATTTTATCAAAGTTTGCTTAAATTTTTTAGACGATTTATCTCCTGTCATCAAACAAACACTCGCGACTTGGCTCTCACATCACTGTTGACAATCACATCTTTGAGCGTAGATAATTTAGTCTATCTTGGAACCATCATTGACACCAACAACAACGTCAACCTCGAAATCCAACTAAAAATAACTCTTGCCAACAGAAGCTAATTCGGACTGAGTAGGCAATTGAGAAGTAAAGTCCTCTCTTGAAGAACAAAGACCAAACTCTACAAGTTACTCATCATCCCCGTTCTGCTATATAGTATACTGTAGAGGCATGGAGGATGACAACATCTGATGAGTCGGTGCTACGAGTTTTCGAAGGAAGGGTTCTACGTAAAATGTATGGTTCTTTGCGCATTGGCAATGGCGAATACGGCATTCAATGGAACGATGAGCTGTATGAGATATACGCCGACATTGACAGTGTTCAGCGAATCAAGAGACAGCGGTTGCGCTATATGGGTCCTGTCGTTCGAATGGACGAAAACACTACAGCTCTGATAGTATTAGATAGAGGAAGACATCCACTCCGTTGGAAGGACCAGCTGAAGAAGGACCTGGCTTCGCTTGGAATCTGCAATTAGCGCCACCTTACGAAAAGAAGAAACGACTCGCGATCTGTTGTTAACTCGGCGGTGTCTACGCAAATAAAGAAGCAGAAGAGGTGGTTTCTAAGATTTTTGTTCTACGAAACTTCAACTGAGAACTCAGAGAGTGCATATCACAAACCATTTGCAAGAAAAAACACGTATTGAATAATTACAGGTAGCTAAAACGTGTTTATTATGATGATTTACATTACACTAGACTGTAATTCCAACTCAGCACAATCGGATTCGTCATCGACCACGGATCCAGTGGTTCGAGTTCTGCGGCAAAAGTTTAGCAGACTAACCGAAGTCTATAGTGTTTCATTTACCCGAGGTATTATAGGCCTAAATTATGAAAACTAGTGTCTCTCTTGGGGATTTTAGGAAAGTTTGAGGAGGTAGTTCTGAGGTGACTCGAAACCTGGGTCTGAACATAAGCTATATAGTATGAAATATATTAAGCTTTCAGGCTGACGAGCTAAATCGATTATATCTGCCAATATTTCTGCCTATATTAGCCGACTGGTTATGGAGCTCTTCACTTGTCAAAATCGTAGATATCGATAATTCAATTCCTTTATGGAAAATGTTTTTATTTTGGAAATGCTATAATGTTTTTCTTATTTTTGACTTGCCCAATAAACCTTGAAAGGATCCACACTGGTCTCAGCAAGTTCAATAGTACTAATTCAGTTTCTCAAGGTCAAGATCTACGAATGGTAGAGTCTAGACACATACGACTGCGATCAATCGACAAAGCCCGTGGTACCATTCGGAAACTGCGATTTTCAAGAATTTTTGTGCCACAATTAATAAAGTCTTCAGTACTAATTCAATGCCGTTGTAATTGACGCAGGAGTTTATAATTCTCACATTATGCTAATGTCTCTTTTTAAAATGTTAACATTCCCCCGGGTGACTTCTTAGTCACCACGGCTTCTGTACACAATACCTGCAAAGCCTAATTTGACAACTGCCGCTAATTTCATTGAATCCACAAAGCTCAAAAACAAAATTATAATATTTACTTAAGCTCTGCGGCACTCTTTCCACTCACTCAGCACACTGTGCCACCATTTACTATTACAAATATGAGCTTCACATCGTGGGTGTCTAAGAAAATACTATGATGCGCCAAATGCCACCAAAGACTTCGACCGACCGACTACCGACCGTCTAAAAAAAGCAAATAAACGAAAGACGCTTATCTTAAATAGCCACACATTCGTGCGGATATTTCAATAAATGCGAACGCTACTGTTGCGCCAATGATTGCTTTGGCATTATTACTGCTCTTGCTGTTCTTGTTGTTGTTGTAGCTATTTTGGAATTGCTTTTGCCACCCGCGTTGTCACTCCTAAGCCGTTTTCAGCGAAGAGACCACTTTGACCGTTTTCACTATGCAAATTACGAGTATCTGTGTAGCCATAAGATTAATAGCACACCACGACTTCACTTTATAACGGGCAAGTTAACGGTAAAGGCATACGCTTAAGCTCACGTCTTATGCCGACTGGCTGGTGAGTCGTGCCTACTTGCCACTAGCATGTGAAGCAGCCAGCCAGCCAGCGGTTCATAGTCGTCGCTCAACTGCTGTGCGAGTTCATTGGTGTTCGGGCTTAGACAGTATTTTTGTGTCATTTGCCGAATTTTCTTTACATTTCGCTCACGTTTCATAGTCACTTTTTAGTGATTTTTCAAGATTTCCATTTGCATTTCAAACTTTTTTGTGCGGCGCGCGTGGTTCTCTTTTTTTGTTGTTTTTTTTTTTTTTTCTTCAAATTTTGAACTCAGCCATTCCGTTTTCACTGATTTGCGTTTAACTGTTACAAAGTTGGGTATTTACGAGCTTCGACTGTTCTTTTCTTCTGTTTGTGTGTGCGCGTCCATCTTTGTTGCTTTTGGGTTTTGTCACTGGATTCACAGCATCTGTTTTATTTTTTATTTTGCTCTCCAACGCCTCACCGTACGACCGACCCTATACAACAGAGACCACACACCGCCTATGCACTGAGTTCGTGTCGCCTCGTGTTGCACTTTGAAAAGACCTACAATAAATCCTGTCGACCCGGCGTCAGGCTAACGCTGTAATAACGCTCAGCAGAAGGCAAGCTGCGGGCAAAACTTTTTTCGACTTTTTTCGACAGCGAAAAAGTATGAAGCACGAAGCTATGTACCATAATGCGTGGCAGTTAGTTGTGTGTCCTGTGTATCTGTCGCGTTCTGGTCGGCAGCATCAACAACGCCTCGACTGGTGTTGCAGGGGTGTCTCCTCAACAATACGTGCTGCGAAATGGCAAATAGCAAGCGCCTCCGCACGGCTCAACTCATTGCAGATCACTGTGCCGGTATTGCGTTACACTGTACAAGTATAGCTGGTGAAATAGTTATTGCTTCACTACATTGTGGTGTTAAGCCGCGGCTGAAATTCTGATGGACCAACATTCAATGGTGAATAGAGTTGTTATAGAGTTGTTTAAAAACATTTCATGCTGTGATTATCCCGCAATATTGTCTGTTGATATTACGTTGACATACAGCTATAACTTTTATGGGTCTCGAAACGCCTCATCAAACAGAAATCATTTAGTAGCAACATTTCCCAGATTCTCGCATCATCAACATAATTCCTTTACCCGTTTGCTTCATTGTCTTATAGGATCTCCTGTGAGAACCCGATTTCTGTTATACGCACTTCGGAGCACTTCAATTATTTTTAGAATTGGTTAGGTTGAATCAACTATATATTCACCCGCCGAAGATAGCGCCGGATTTCTCTTCAACGCGTGTTGGTTTTTTAAAATAAAGAAAACTTCTAAAAATGGATCAGCAGATCCTCATAGATCGACGAAGTTTAGTTTTAGGTTCGTCGAAGGTGCGTCTACCGAGACAATTCAATCTAAGTCTGGGAAGTAGAGAAGAAAGTGCCACCATTTTAACTCGCCTTCCTCCATACAGTTTTGGCAACCAGCATCCAACAAAATATTTATCCACACTTCATGGAAGCCTATTGAACAATGATAATGAGAACACCTACAACCGTAGCTGGTTTGACCTCGCTAGGCGTAAGCCATTAAGGGGACTAGTGGGCCTAAAAGATCTTACAGCCGTACAATTTCTAGTTATTGACCGGTGCTTACAAAGCTCAAGGTCAAAAAGCCATCGGAGTAAATACACACCTCTGCGAAGGACACTAGCATTACAGTGTTCTGGTAGCGTGAAGTTACAGTTGATGGAGAGCTTTTGATAAAAGACTGCAACTGCTACCCTCGCTCGCAATTCCCATTGATTGCTGGTCGAAATAAAATTTTGTAATAGAACTAAACCTTTCGTGTTCGAATTCAGAAAAGATGAGAAATGCTTTTGAGAATAGTATGTATGTAGATATGCAACTCTCTGAATTTAGTCACAGCCGAAGGTAGAACACCACACCAAATATTATTACACTTTTGTACTAACTCTCGCATCGTACTATAATGATGCATCAGGTAGGAAGCTAAGAACAGGTCCAACCAGATGGGAAATATCCCGAGCTATCTGAAGGAATATTTCCTCACATTTCGGCCTTTATTTGTTGTCAAATGGGGAATTCTCAAAAGATACTGACATATAGCAGACGGCATGCATGATTCATCCTATTCGCTAAGCAGACACCTCATCAGTGTTTATGCCCCGCCAGTTTTAGTGTTTGCGGGACTTGCAAAGTAAGACGCCTGCGTACTGAACCGTCTTCCTATAGCTCTTTATTTGCGAAGTAGACTACTGAAGTACTAAAGCCTTAACTCCATCTTTGCGTGACCGCCGCAAACCATTCGGAGGTCGCAAGGACCAGCTTTAGCTTTAGCTTAGGAGAATTGCATCCTCTCTCTATATGTAAACCTATGACAACTTTATACCGATGCTCTACAAATGGTGCACTCTTTGTCTTTCGAATTCTTTTCGGAAGTACCAGGTTTCCGCTTCATAGTTTAGGGCTCTGCTGGTATAAAATGAAATTTCAAGCTGCTGGCGTACGGCGATAATATTGATCTCATTGGCCTCAACAACCGCGCTGTTAGTTATGCATTCTCCAGACTGGATAAGGAAGCGAAGCAAATGGATCTGGTAGTGAACGAGGGCAAGACGAATTATCTCCTGTCCAATTTTTCCAATTGAGCAATTCGTAAACACTCAAAACGATAGGGTTTACTTGACCGACCGTTCATACGAGAATCCAAGTCCTCGGTTAGCCACCAGGAGGCACGACCCGCCACAAATAATGGTTTGGGTCGCTATCACCACAGATGGGCGCTCTCCAATTGTTTTCATCGAACCTTGCGTCAATGTACATGCGACATATTATCGGGAAAGTGTTCTGGAGGCTGCTTTGAAGCCGTGTGCAAACAAACATTTCGGTCGCAAACCATGGACGTTTCAACAAGACTCAGCACCGTCTCACAAAGCGCGGGTGAACCAAGAATGGCTGAAAAACAACGTTCCGAACTTCATTACGACCACACAATGGCTCTCGAATTCACCAGATGCGAATCCAATGGATTATTCTCTCTGGGCCATTTTGGAAAGCAAGGTCCGAAGTAAAAAATACACCAGTCTCGAGATGCTGAAGAAAGACATCGTCCGTGAGTGGGCCAAAATACCGGCAATTCACATTCGGGCAACTTGCGTTTCGTTTTTTGACCGTCTCTAGGCCATAGTTTAGGCAAAAGGTGGTCATATCGAGCAAAAATGAATTGGTCCTGAATTTATTATTATTTTCACACATTTTGTACTTTCAAATAAATAAAAATAATTTTCCAAACCGAATTTATGGCTTTTTTAATTGGTTACACTTCGAGTGCCGAGGCGTGGACGATGTCAACAACTGATGAGTCGACGTTGCGAGTTTTTGAGAGAAATGTTCTGCGGAAGATTTATGGTCCTTTGTGCATTGGCAACGGCGAATAGCGCAATCGTTGGAACGATGAGCTGTACGAGATATATGACGACATTGACATAGTTCAGCGAATTAGGAGACAGCGGCTACGATGGCTAGGTCCTGTCGTCTGAATGGATAAAAACACTCCAGCTTTGAAAGTATTCGATGCAGTACCCGCCGGGGGAAGCAGAGGAAGACTTCCACCGTTGGGAACACCAGGTGGAGAAGGACCCGTATACCTGTCTAGATGTCCAATAAAATCCCATAGCTTTTTGGCTTTGATTGAACTACTGATAAATATGTACTTGTAGATATTGTATAATAAGCAATCTCTAAATTTCTACACTCATGCTAGCCACAGTCGCAGAGGCAATAAAATCACTATTCTTTCAGCGGTATTCAAATAAAGAAACCGTTAGAGAATGAACGAAAATATTTGTTTCTCCATTTACAGACCGTACTTCGAATTTAAAATTCTCAGCTTGACTGCAGCTTTTGCAATTCCACACTTGAAATCCGCAACATTTCAGTGGTGACTGCGGAATTCGGTCTGTTGGTTGTGGCATACACTTTTCTCAGCTGCCGCACGAAATATGTGGCAAACATATGTATGTAGTTGCTGCTAATTTTCCTTCTGATTATTTTTCCATTTATTTCCGTTGCATTTCTTATTTTCTTTTTCATTGCTTATCGTTTCCTTGCTCCGTTTCGTAGCCTTAATTTCGCTTTATTTATTTTATTACATTTGCCATACCGCTTTCTCCAACTACCTTCTGGCCCATACCATAGATTAAGTCCTAATGTATGTTGCACGCTTAACCGCGCACCACACTTCCGCCAACACCACTTGCCGCACACTCGTAAATCACATTTTATGCTGATTAGTTCGGGAAATAGGCAACAGCTTGGTGGCTAGACCAAGACCAAGACGTTACAGCTAATGTGGCAATAACGTCAATCGACAACGCAGACATTAAAAGCGAATGGAGCACGAAGCAAGTGGCAGCAAGCGCTTTGCTACCGGCGGCAACAGCTCCAGCGCGCCGCATCCTCAAAGTGCCAAATTACAGAAATGGCAACAAATTCAAACATCCTGATGGAAACAGTTAGAAAAAAGTGCGCGCACACATACATACATGCGCTTGGACTCATACTCAAGTGTGTGTGTGTGCGCCTGCCAGCCACAGCCAAGCTTGCAACACTATACTCCCTGTAAACGAGCACTCAGCGCGCACTCAACAGCTAGTAACATGCATGCCACAAGCACACTTACGTACTTACATTCATTCACGCACACACACAAGCATATATGCGCATACATTTAAATGTTGCATACACTTGCGCGCGCCGTACGTGATGATTACATGTAATTAATTTACTGCGGCATCAGCGTAATTGAAATTATAATTACGAACTCTCCTTCAGTACATGATGTATATATGTACATATATACATATATTATATGTATATATCAAATATATAGTATAGAAATATGCTTTTAATATTGTGGGCGTGCGCGTGCAACATTAGCTAGCATTTGCGCGTTCGAAGCGACGGCATTCGGGCCCAAAGATGCGCCTAAGTTCAATGAAAGTGGCAACATTACAAGTAAATTTCGGCTGCCACACAGGCCAAGAGACATTAATGTGTATATGTATATATATGTATATATGATTGTATGTGTGGCGCGCTGCTTAGGTGAACAGGTCTACCAAATTGATACTCACCACATTGCGGCACATTCAATCACAGCTGGCTGGCAGGTGGAGGTCAGGAGACCAGCAGCACGAGCGAACGTGGAGCGCAGGAGTCGTACAACACTAATGTGGCACGCACGCACACGACAACAAACGCGCTGCGCCGCGCTGTGGAAACTTTAATATTTATGCGTTCGCCGGGTAGCGCAACACAAAAACAGCAACAAAAAATATTTTTGCAACGATTTTTTTTACTTTTCTTTATACACTGTTATTTGTTGTTGTTTTTGATTTTTTTTGAGTAATTGTTGGTTTGTCAAAAAAGCACTTTGCTAGCACAAAGCACCTACGCGCCCCAGCACACACGCGCTAACACACACACACATGTGCACATACACTAAGGCGGAAAAAATGGGGGGAAAATGGCAGTTTGTGCAACAAGCCGGGGCAAGGTAATATATTTGCTTGCTGGCTGGCGGCAGGAGCCAACGCTGGCGCACAACAACAACTTCAGTAACACTAGCGCAACGCAAGCAATCACTTAAGCAAGTTAGACACCGTTATTTTTTTGGTTGAATTTTTTCGTTATTTTCTGTTGTTGTTGTTATTATTTTTTCGTTTCTGCCGGTGAGTACGAGTAGTGATGGCACTTAAATTGATACAACTCGGCAGCGGTCATTGAAGGTGCGCGTACAACCAAAGCGAGCAAGCATGTGTATATGTATGTGTGTATATATGTATGTATGTGTGTGTATGTGCTTTCGTATGTTAATATACATATGTATCCGTGTAGGAGTTGCGTCAAAGTAAGCCCGGTTACTCGGTCGCCGTTATTCAGTCGGTCAGCGTACGCAAGGGACACAGACAACATCCGCTAGCTCACACACACATATGCACATACATGCTGCGCGTATAAATGCGTACAACCCACCATTAAAGCGTCATACATATGCTGGCATAGTAATGTATATTTATAATGTATTTACATATTTGCCTGTGTGTGTGTGCGCCAACGAGGATATTCACGCACACACGTACACGCATTTGGTGACGTTGCTAATGGCAGGGTCGCTGACTTGCATTTATTAGGCTGACGACAGAGTTGTTGTATACCACAAGCGGGGCATGCAAATAAATACAACCGTAAATAATATAGAATACGCGCGCACAGATGGCCATTCAAGCGCATATATGTATGTACATGCCACAAGCGGCTTTAATTTTCAAAGTGAAAAAATCTTTAATTTATGCTTTTTCTGCTTGCAAATTTTTGAATGAAAAATTTTTAGTGTTAATTTTTTTAAGAATAAATTTTTTTAATTTTTGTAATTTTGTTAATTTATGTAATTTTTACTTTGAATTTTTTTTAAATTAAATTTTTTCTTTTTGGAAATTTATATGTTAAAAATTCTTTGTGCTTATTTTTGTAATTAATTCTTATTTTTAATTTTTTTAAATTAATTTTTTTTTTCAAATTTTTAGTGTTAGTGTTAATTTTTGTAATTAATTCTTATTTTTTATTTAATTTTTATTTTTAATTTTGGTTTTTAATGTTTTTAATTAAAATTTTTTTCTTTATCCAAATTTTGAGTGTTGATTTTTGTAATTAATTTTTATTTCAATTATTTTTTTTTTTTTAATTTAAAAATTTTTAGTTTCAATAGTTTATAATTAAAAAAATTAGTTATAATTTTTTATAATTTTTTTGGATTCTTGAATCAAAATGTGTTAATATTAATTTTGTATACTAAATTTGTTTTTAATTTTTTCAATTTAAATTTTTTGTAAAACATATTAATTACAATTAATTTTATTCTATTTGTCGTATTTATAAAATTAAACTTGATTAAAAAATTGAAGGTTTAAATTTAGATTTATTTAATTTTAATGAAATTAGCTTAAAATTGTTAACTTTAAAAATTTGAAATTAAATTAATTTTTAATGTTTCTTATTAAATTAGTTTTTAATTTTCTAATTAAATTAATTGTTTTTTTTTTTTGCTTATTGAATTGATTTTAGATCTTTTCAAAATAATACTAGTTTTTTATTTGTTAACGGAGGTATTAAATTACAAAAAAATTAAATATTAATTTATTTATAATTAAGTTTTAAAACTTTTGTCAATGTTTTAGATTATTAGTTCATCAAATTTTTAATTCAATTAATTAAGTTAGTTTTTAATTTTGTAAATTAAATTAATTTTTTTAATTAATACTATTTTTTATTTGCTAAATAATTTATTAAATGAATTTA